>NC_037684.1:74980529-75061212 GCF_003255815.1 Theropithecus gelada | reverse complement strand
GGGTTTCACCGTGTTAGCCAGGATGGTCTCGATCTCCTGACCTCATGATCCACCCGCCTCAGCTTCCCAAAGTACTGGGATAACAGGCGTGAGCCCCCGCGCCCGGCCAGTATCTCTTTTTTTTTTTGAGACAGAGTCTCACTCTGTCGCCCAGGCTGGAGTGCAGTGGCGCGATCTCGGCTCACTGCAAGCTCCGCCTCCCAGGTTCACCTCATGCTTCTGCCTCAGCCTCCCGAGTAGCTGGGACTACAGGCGCCCACCACCACGCCTGGCTAATTTTTTGTATTTTTGGTAGAGACAGGGTTTCACGCTGTTAGCCAAGATGGTCTGGATCTCCTGACCTCATGATCTGCCCGCCTCAGCCTCCCAAAGTGCTGGGATTACAGGCATTTTTAAGTATCTTTAACTCAAAATAATCACTATGCCAAAGCAGCGTATTTTGGTGTGAAATGCTCTGAGCCCCATGAAAACCATGGCTGCTTCCACCCTGCCTACCAGCCTCTAATGAAAACCTGAGCTAACAGGGAGTGGGCACTTGCTAGTGCTCAAAGAGCCTCACATATGTTCTCTTGCCTGTGTCAAGGGTAGGGGCTATCAATTGCACTTTACAGACTAAGAAACGGAGGCATGGAGAGGGTAGGTAGCTTCCACAAGCTCTCAGAGCCAGCAAGTGGCAAAGCTGAGACTTGCACTTGGGCAGGCTGACTCCAGAGCCCAAATTGTTACCCACAAAACCAAATTGCCACCTGCCACTATCTAATTACACTTAGTTGTTGATTCCTGAAGTGCAGTCTATTGTTTCCAGAGTTTAAGTGCCATTCAAGAGGAGTCGGAACTGCCCAACATTGAGAAGATGATCCTGGAATGCAGCGCTGACGTCAGTGAGTTGTTCAATAAGCTCATGATGCTGGAGATGCAGCTGGTGGAGCAGCTGGAGGTGAGGCTGGGCCCTGGGCACAAGTGCCAGGATCTGGGGATGCAGCTGCACATCCATAGGTGAACTGCAGCCTTCACGGGCACGCCTCTGCTGGAAACGTCCAGCATGACTCAGCGTGCCAGGCTGCAGCTTTCTTGCTCATCAGTCCTGTGTTTGCTTTTGATACATTTTAATCATTTAGATTGGAAGTGATTCTTGTGGAAAATGAGAGGTGAGCTCATTCTTCTGAAATGTTCCCCCTATCCTGGAAGTCAGTGGGGAGAGGTTTTTGATTAGACCCCTGGAGCTATCCAGGGAACTCTAAAGGCAAAGTGGACCCCCACTTGGGGGACCAAACAAAGACCCCCGCGCATTGCAGCCTGCGGTTGCCGCTTCTCAGGCGATGCGAGGAGGCTGCAACTCAGCACTAAGTAGTGGAAATGAAAAGCGCCGCTGTCTGAAATTCATTAGCGGCCAGTGTGTGTGTTACAAGGCAGCGGAGGCCGGGAGTCTGAAGTGATGTGATGAATTGAACCTCATTGGATGCTGCTGTGGCTGGGCCAAGTGATAGCGCCTAATCAATTCCTCACACGTCAAGTGACACCTCAGACATGGGATAGATTTCCCCATCACATCACAGGGCAGGTGCTCCCTCCCCGCTGGGGAACGCAGGCACTGCAGAAGCAGCGCATAGTGCCGGGGAGAACGAGGCAGCAGCTCCCAGACTTTTCAGGCAAGGAGATTGCTTTTCAACATCCAAACGTTTCCCAGAATCCGTGTGCCATCCTACTTGTATTACCGGTGACCAGAAAGCCACAAGGGCAATCATGCTTTTCAATGACCCTATTTTTATTCACAAGAACAGCACATGCATGTGTTTGAAAATAGTGCAGTGTGCTCACTCTGCAGACAGTCCTCACGTTCCTATAGATTCCACCCCTGCTCACCTTGCAGCCCCTTGAGTCTATGGCAGATGGGGGTAGGGCACTTCCAGAGTGGCAGGCCTGGAAATCACATCTTCCATTGTTCCTTCAGTCAACACTAAATCCCATTTGGGCCTTAGGTGCCTTGCTAACCACCACAAAACAGCAACTAACTGAAAGAGATCTGGGGTGACAGCCAGTTCCTGAGGGCCTTCTCTCGGCCAGGCAAAGCATTTTGTGTGAAGTGATTCATTGAACCTCACCACAACTCCACAACACAGGGATTATGCAGGAAACCTATTTCCCAGATGAGGAAGATGAGGCCCAAGGAGGTGAAACGCCTTTCCCAGAGTTACACGCAGTGCTGGAGCTGGGAATACTGACCCAGGCAGTCTAGGTCTTAACAGCTCACTCCACTTTTTCCCTGGAGGTGATGCACAGATGTCACTGAGAAACCCAAAGGAGAGGGAGTTGGCTCTGTGTGTGTGTTGGGCAGGCAGGTAAGGGGAGTAAGACCAGGACAAGTGTTGCTGGCAAAGTTCCAGTGACAGCATTAAACATTCAGATGGTGAGGGAGTTAATATGGTTGGAGAACAACTCGAGAGAGAGCAGAGGGATCAGTTCACAACCATCTGCTCAGGAGGGTCAAGATGGGTGGTCTTTACCCCGAAGGTCTGTGATTAGAGGAGGTGGTTGCTAAATTCTAAGGAGCACCTTTTGCTCTGTGCTGGATGTCTAAATATGCATGTTAACTGTGTTCTTTAACATTTCCAGGAGACTATAAACATGTTTGAAAGGAACATTGTTGACATGGTGGGACTGTTTATCGAAAATGTCCAAAGCCTATATCCTTTCTGTGATGACCTTCCCCCATGGGGAGGTGCTACAGAGCCCCTGGGGTTGTCCTGGCCTCTGGACAAAAGAATGTTCCACAGGGTCTGAGGGGGTTTCCCGACCCTCAGAACACTGATGGTCTTTTAGAGCTGTGGTTTGGATGCCTAGAGGGACAACATCCAAACTGTTTGCAGTAGGGTCCCAGTATGATTGTTCTCATATGGGTGATGTTCACTGAGAAATGAGCCCCCTGTGTTGCCAGCAAGCACACTCTGGTAACCCAGAGACTAGCGCCAGGAGCCTCCATGCAGGAGGGAGAGAAGAGGGTGATGGCAGGGGCCAAAGGTCCGTCCGAGGTGTGGGGCAGGGGCGGGGAGTCGGGGATGGCCCAGGCTTGGGTGCTTGTGGGTGGACGGTGCTGCCAGCCGCAATCTCCGAGCTCGCCTTGGGCCCTTAAAGTCTGTCTCCGGCCCTCTGAGTGAATCAGGGACGCGCTGGGCCTGCTCCTCCCTGGCCTTTGCTTAACTCGGGGCTGCACGATGGCCCAGTGCCGGGACCTGGAGAACCACCACCACGAGAAGCTCCTGGAGATCTCTATCAGCACCCTGGAGAAGATTGTCAAGGGCGACCTGGACGAGGACCTGCCGGACGACCTGCGCGCGGTGGGCGGGGCGGGCGAAGCATGGCGGGAAAGGGCGGGATGGAGTTGAACTGGGCGGGGCGGGGCGGAGCTGGGCGAAAGGGGAGGGGAGGGGCCTGACAGATGTGGTCCAACCCAGCTCTGTGGCTGGACTGAGGCCCTGTGAGTAAGCCTGACAAGCTCCCAGAGCCTCAGTGTTCTCATCTGCAAAAGGGCACACTAACCTGCTTTACAGGGTTGCTGGCAGATAAAATAGGCTAACAAAGCACCTGGTGGGGCACCCAGTGGGGCCCAGTTAAAGAGGAGCTCATGATAATTAGATGGTTTCAACTTTCCAACAGGTAGGTTTCCAAAAGTTCAATTATGTGGAGGCTTCTGGCACTTTCTAAGAGAAGCAGTTACAGGTAGAGGTTGAAGTCTGAGATTTCCCCTGGAGGTCTTCTTAACCTTAGAGTCTCTATGATGAGTACTGTGGGGGTGTTGGAACCACCATTTCTGATCCCGCACGATGCCGTCCGTTTGCACCAGCACATCCACTGATGAGTGGTCACAAAATCAGCAGGGTCGGCCTGGGGCACCTGGCTCCATCCCTGGGGTCTGCACGCTAAGAAGGCTCTCCCGGATGTCTGTGCTGGGGTCCCACAGCAGCATGTTTATGTCTCTGGAAGGAGTGTGGTCATCCAGCGCCCAGGCAGAGGTACTGTGTTGTCAGGGCCTGCTTTAGTGCATGCATAATTCACTCCACTGCCAGTTTCTCAGCTTCTCGCTGTCGCCACATCACCACCAAGGCAAGCCACCATCATCCTTGGCCTGGACGGCTTGCCTCTTTACTGTCCTCTTACAGTCTGTCCTCCATGTGGCAGTCAGAGGGACCCTTGAAAACCCAAACCCTATCACTAAACACTTTTACACAACACCTTAGAGTGGCTTTCATGACCCCTAGCATAAGCTCCTCCCCATAGTCCCCCAGACCCTTGTGGCTGGCCCTGCCCATCTGGGCAATTCCCACCCCCAGACCTCTCACTCCCGATGCTCAGCCGCAGCCTCTGAGCTGTTCCCCAATCACCCAGGCTTGCTCCTTTCAGTTGATATTCTGCCTGGCGGACACGCTCTTCCTAGGTCCCCATGTGCCTGGCTTGTCCTTGTCATTCGGATTTCAGCTTGACTATCAGCTCTTGGGAGAGGCCTTTCTTCATCAGCTTCCTGGAAAACCACTGTCTCTGGATCACACGCCCCATTTATCAGGTCAGAGCCTCATCACAGTTTCAGACTATCTGAGTGATGTGTATTTGCTGCCGATGTGACTATTCACACTACATATACGCTCAGGAGGGAGGACAGGGATGGCCTTTTCACCACCATGTACCTCCTCAGTACCAGCAACAGTGTACAATGTGCAGCACAGATGCCAGGCGTCATCTGCAGAATGAGTGTGAGAACATATGCTCACCAAGCCTCCACTCTGCCAGATACGGGGCTAAGTCCTGCAGACACAAGGACCAGCAGTCCCTGACTTCCACAGCCTCTGTCCTGGGGCCCAAACAGATACCCAAGATAGCAGTGTGGTGATAGGGTCACCATGACACCAGCCTTCCTCCCTAAGCTGTTAAGTGCAGCTAATTGCTGTTGACCAGATGCAAGAAACCACCTTCCCTGTGAAGTAAGGCTGTCCCTGAGTGCCCAGTCTGGAATTCCCCAGACAGACCATCTTGGGGTGGGTGGAGATCCCTACCAGCACAGCTTCAATGTCTGTGACACCCAGAAGGCACAGGACTGAAACGTGCTTAATTTCTAATGACTGGGACACACAGAAAAAGATGAATCCAGAGGCCAACAGCAGAGAAGCAGGCTGGGCTGGCATTTTCAGTGGCCAGCGCTCCCTCTAGCCCAGCTGGCTCTGTCTGGTGCCAGCTGACCACCATTCCTGTGGCTTTACGCCTGCAGTTACAGGAAGAGACTTCCCAGGACCTTATACCATGGCCTAAGTCTCCTTCCATCTAAGCAACAAAAAACGTGGCCTACCCTTCTTAGGAGGAAAAAGTATGCTCTGACTATATGAGTCATACCAACGGCACTTTGAAAGGCTGAGGTGGAAGGATTGCTTGAGCCCTGGAATTTGAGACCAGCCTGGGCAACATAGCGAGACCCCCATCTCTACAAATAATAATTTAAAAATTAGGTGATATGCACCTGGTGGTCCCAGCTACTTGGGAGACTGAGGTTGGAGGATTACTTGAGCCTGGGAGGTCAAGGTGAGCCATGATTGTGCCACTGCATTCCAGTCTGGGTGACAGAGCAAGACCCTGTCTCAAAAAAAAAATAAAAAAAATAAAGGAATAATACATCACTGACACTGACTGGGGGCCTCCTGAGGGCCAGCCCTCTGAGAAGCACTGAACTCATGTTTGCTCTTTTAATCTTCACATCAACATGGTAAAGTAGTTACTATTATGGTTCCCTTTTACAGATGAGGAAACTGAGGCACAGAGATGATGGTAACCTGCCCAAGGACACACAGCTTATAAGAGATAGGGTTGTGATTGGAACCCAGGCAGTTTGATTGAAAGCCTTTGACAAAATGTCTACTGTATAGTAAGATGAGGATGTTCAGAAGAGGGACTAGGGCTGTGGGTGAAAAAAAATCTGGCTTCTGTTACCTAATTATCAATGAACATATCTTGATAAGTCACCCTAATGAGGTTATCTCTAAAACGCCACTCATGCAGTTGAGTGACTGTTATCAGCTCATGACCTATGTGGGGCCAATCTGTCCCACATCTATTTTCAAGTCCTTCCAGCTTTGAGAGGAAAAGCAGAACGTACATGCTGAGGAGAGAGCCTGGAGCTGGCACTGAGGGAGGGCGTCTGAGTGGGGCTGGCAGCCACAGCTGCCCATTTAGGGAGGCGGGGAGGTCAGAGGTGCTGACCGGCTGCTTTGAACATCCATGCGGGTGTCCGGCTGCGAGGGCAGGGCAAGTGCTCAGGCCCAGGCCATTGGGAGGATGCAAGTCCCCAGGGTCTGCTCAAGTGGCAGTGGGTCTGACCCAAGCCAGCAGTCTCTGGATAGGGAGACTGTCACAAGATTCTGGCTGGCACCAGGAGACGCTGTGCTGGCTTGTCCCTGACCATCAAGCCAAGCTGCTCATTTGTGGCAGAGGGGAATGCAGGGTCGTCAGGTGCCCTCTGTGGGTTTGACAAAATGATCTGATCCCACATGCCATCGGGCAGCAAGTCCTCAAGCCACTAGCAGTGTGGTGGTCCTGGGGAGGGGCTGTTCCCTTCTCAAAAGTTACTTTGTTGCTACCCAAAGCAACCTACAGATTCAATGCAATCCCCATCAAAACACCAATGACATTCTTTGCAGAAATAGAAAAAAAAAATCCTAAAATTTGGAACCACAAAGGACCCTGAATAGCCAAAGCCATCTTGAGCAAAAAGGACAATGCTGGAGGCATCACATTACTAGACTTCAAAATATACTACAAAGCGATATTAACCAAAACAGCATGGTACTGGCATAAAACAGACACGTTTTTCTCCAAGAAAACACCAAATGGTAGATGACACCATGGCAGCAGGAGGGCCCAGAGGCCTGGAATGGGAAACCATGGAAGCTTTGCCAGCAGCTTCTGGGGCTAGGATTGTGGCCGTAGTCAGGGCAGGGGCCGAGGCTGCAGGGAGCTCTCAGAGGCAAGGCCCAGGCCAAGGAGTGGATGCCTGTCACCAAGCTGGGCTGCCTGGTCAAGGACATGAAGATCAAGTCCCCGGAGGAGATCTGTCTCTTCTCCCTGCCCATCAAGTAGTCTGAGATCATTGACCTTTTCCTGAGGGTCTCTCTTAAGGATAAGGTTTTAAAGATTATGCCAGTGCAGAAGCCGACCTGCCCCAGCCAGTGCAGCAGGTTCAAGGCGTTTGTTGCCATCAGGGATTACAATGGCCACGTCAGTCTGGGTGTTACATGCTCCAAGGAAGCAGCCACTGCTGTCAGAGGGATCATCATCCTGGCTACGCTCTCCGTTGTCCCGTGCAGAGAGGCTACTGGGGGACCAAGATCGTAAGCCCCACACTGTCCCTTGCAAGGTGACAGGCTGCTGCAGCTCCATGCTGCTGTACCTTATCCCTGCACCCAGAGGCACTGGCATCCTCTTGGCCTCTGTGCCCAAGAAGATGCTGCTGATGTCCAGTATTGACAACCACTACACCTCAGCCAGGAGCCGCACTGCCACTCTGGACAACTTTGCCAAGGCCACCTTTGATGCCATCTCCAAGACCTATAGCTACCTGCCCCCTGACCTCTGGGAGGAGACTGTATTCACCAAGTCTTCCTCTCAGGAATTCACTGACCATTTTGTCAAGACCCACACCAGAGTCTCTGTGTGAAAGACCCAGGCTGCAGCTGTGGCTGCAACACAGGGTTGGTTTTTTTTTTTGTTTTGTTTTGTTTTGAGATGGGGCCTTGCTCTGTAAGCCAGGCTGGAATGCAGTGGTGCAATCCTGGCTCACTGCAACCTCTGCCACCTGGGTTCACATGATCCTCCTGCCTCAGCCTCCCGAGTAGCTGGGACTACAGGTGCATGCCACCACGCCTGGTTAATTTTTTGTATTTTTAGTAGAGACATGGTTTCACCAGTGTTGGCCAGGCTGCTCCCAAACTCCTGACCTCAGGTGATCTGCCCACCTTGGCTTCCCAAAGTAACACAGGGTTTTTATACAAGAAAAATAAAGTGAATTAAGCCTGTTTAAAACAAACAAACAAACAAACAAACAAACAGATACATAAATCAATGAAACAGAATAGAGAACTCAGAAATTAATCTATGTATTTACAGCTGACTGATTTTTGACAAAAGCGCCAGGAACACTCACTGGGAAAAAGACAGTCTCTTCAATAAATTGTGCTGGGAAAACTGGATATCCATATGCAGAAGAATGAAACTAGATCCCCACCTCTCACCCTATACAAAAATCAACTAAACATGTAAGACCTGAAACTGGCCGGGCACAGTGGCTCATGCCTGTAATCCCAGCACTTTGGGAGGCCGAGACAGGCAGATCACTTGAGCTCATGAGTTTGAGACCAGCCTGGGCAACATGGCAAAGCCCCAACTCTCTATAAAAAATACAAAAATTAGCTGGGCATGGTGGTGCGTGCCTATAGTCCCGGCTACTCAGGACGCTGAGAGGGGAGGATGGCTTGAGCCCAGGAGGCGGAAGTTGTAGTGAGCTGAAATTGCACCACTGCACTCCAGCCTGAGCGATAGAGCCAGACTTTGTCTCAGGAAAAAAAAAAAAAAAAAAGAAAGAAAAAAAAAGACCTGAAACTATAAAATGACCAGAAGAAACAGGAGAAATGCTTTAGGACATTGGACTGGGAAAAAAATTTATGAATAAGACCTCAAGAGCACAGACAACAAAAGCAAAAATAAATAAACGGGAATATATCCAATTATAAATCTTCTGCACAGCAAATGAAACAACAGAGTGAAAAGACACCCTACACAATGAGAGAGAATATTTGCAAACTACTTATCTGACAAGGGTATTAATATCCAGAATATACAAGGAACTCTAACATCTCAACAGCAAAAAAACAAACAATTCAATTAAAAACATCTGAACAGATGTTTCTCAAAAGAAGACATACAAATGGCCAACAAATACATTTAAAAATCTTCAGCATCACTAGTTATCAGAGAAATGCAAATAAGAACCAGAATGAGGCATCATCTCACCCCACTTAGGATGATAATTATCAAAAAGACAAAAAATAACAAATGCTGGTGAGGATCCAAAGAAAAAGGAACTCTAATATACTGTTAGTAAGAATGTAAACTAGGACAGCCACTAGGGAGAACACTGTGGAGGGCCCTCAGAAACTACAAACAGAACTATCATATGATCCAGCAATCTCACTACTGAGCATTTATCCAAAGGAAAGGAAATCACTATATTGCAAAGATATCTGCACCCATGTTTACTGCAGCACTGTTTGCAACAGCAAGATACATAATCAACCTAGGTGTCCAACAACAGATGACTGGATAAAGAAAATGTGGTACATATACACAATGGAATACTATTCAGCCATAAAAAAGAATGAAATCCTGTCATTCATGGCAACATGGATGGAACTGGAGAACATTATGTTAAGTGAAATAAGCCGGGAACAGAAGTTAAACACCTCATATTCTCACTCATATGCCGAAGCTAAAAAAGTTGATCTCATAGAAGTAAAAAGAAGAACAGAGGCTTCTAGAGACTGGGAAGGGTAGGGGGATGAAGGAATAGGGAGAGATTTGTTAAAGGATATACCAAATTACAGCTAGATAGGAGGACTAAGTTCTAGTGTTCTATACCACTATAGGATGACTATAGTTGACAATAATATATTATAGTTTCAAATAGCTAGAAGTAGGATATTGAATGTTCTCAACACAAAGAAATGATAAATGTTTGAGACAGATATGCTAATACCCTGATCTGATCACTATATATGATAAGTGTAGAAACATCAGTATGTACCCCATCAATATGAACAATTATTAGTCATTTTTTTTAAATGCCAATTTTTTTTTTTCTGAGGTGGAGTTTCACTTTTGCTGCCCAGGCTGGAGTGCAAGGGTGCGATCTTGGCTCACTGCAACCTTGGCCTCCCGGGTTCAAGTTATCCTCCTGCCTTAGCCTCCCGAGTAGCTGGGATTACAGGTGCCCACCATCACACCCAGCTAATTTTTGTATTTTTAGTAGAGATGGGGTTTCACCATATTGGCCAGGCTAGTCTTGAACTCCTGACTTCAGGTGATCTGCCCACCTCGGCCTCCCAAAGTGCTGGGATTACAGGCATGAGCCACTGCGCCTGGCCAATGCCAACACTGTTTAAACAAAGAAGTTGCTTTGAAAGAAGTGTGTCTTTACAGCCACAAGGACCACAGAGCAGGGCAACAGCTCAAAAAAGATTCAGGAATACCTGTTTGCATAGTCCCTGCCTCCACCCTAGGTTTTCAACCTGCAGAAACTGGAGAGGGATCTGGAATATTCTACCCATAAAAACTATTCTAAGAGGGAAAATTGAAGTAGCCACCACTCTAGGCCACCCAAAGTCCAGAAACAACTTGTAACTTACATCTCAAAATAATTCCCTTAAACCCAGTTTCCTTTTATTTGCATTTTACAAATGTCACACTGTTTTTCATAACCAATTCTAATCATGTATCTTTCTAAGCAGACTTCAGTTTCTGTTGCTTCTCACAGCTTTTGAAGCTGTTTTCTACATATTCAAACTCTGAGGGGGATGATTTCTCTGCCTGGCTAAAAGCTCCACTATGACCCACTTTTTAGAATGAAGGATGAAAACCTTTTCGTGATGGGTTGACACTGTGGTTGTAGTTATCTCTAAAATAACCAGAACACTCATTTCTAAGCACACTGCCAGCGCTCACCGAAAACAGGCTTTACACACCTTTGAACCATTCCCAGAGCCTGGCCTGGGACCTTGTACACACATGGAAAGAACTTAATGATTTCTTGACATTTCTCCCTTGTGACTGTGCTAATTGGTCCCCCAGACACCCCATTCCACATATCAGCTAACCTGGCTTTTCCCACTGGGATTCTGTGGAAAATCAGCATCCCACAAGACATTAACAGGCATTACTCTGAAGTCTGTGGCCAAAAAAGTTGAAAAACCAAGAGAGACAAAGCTTAAAGGGTTTATTTTCCACAGGACTTTGTAGAGCCTCTGGAATACTTTGTGCTCTGCAAATCTTCAAGAGGGGCCTAGTGGGTGTTGGCTTTCCCAAATGTGTTTGACCAAAGAATACTTTTTTTGGTAGAAATATTAACATAAGATTCCACAGAACATGTTTTAGAGACCGTTAACTGCCACTACAGGGAAGAACAAAAAGTGTACACTCCACTTGCAAGTCCTCCCTGCAATACAGAGCATTCACGTGCTCTTCCTTACCAAACACCTCTGCTTCAAGGTGGAAGCAACTGCTTACTGAGTGCTTCGGTGGCCTTGCCCTGCTCTGGGCATTTCCACCATCCCAGGCAACGACAGCCACAGTGTCAACACCTGGAACCAGCGAGGCCTATTAGAGGGTGGTTGTTTCTAACAACTTTTTACAAGACAGCAAAGTCAGGAACAAGAGAAGGCAGAAGGAGACCCCAGATGGAATCCATGGTTTGGTTTTGTTGACATGAGTGGCAGTGGAGAGACAACTGTGGGGTGAACACCCATCAGTTTATAGGGCCTGCTGTCTTCAGAGCAGCCCCAAGACCCTCAGCCAGTCTCATGCTTCCATCCAGCAGGCAGAGGTTTTGGGCAAGTCAGACTTGAGAGTAACTGAGAGAAAAGCATTGTGAGAACAGATGTCCTGGGTGAGGTGCCCCCTGGGCAGCCATCTGCCTTCACCCTGGAGGAAACATGCTTCCAGCGGGGACTGCAAAGTAACACCCTGGTTGGCCCTTTCCCCCTCAACACCTGCCCTGCGCGGTTGGGGAGGCAGCTGTCACAGATGAATTCACAGATGAATCGGCAGAGTGCGCTGATAGAAAGGTGAGCTCTGCTCTGAGTGTGGCCTGCACAGCCAGGGGACTTCCAAATGCTCCTTTTCTATTCAGCTCTCTTTGTGTTCAGGGTGTAATGACACACACGTTCTCATTGGATTCTTTTCACTCACCAGCTTTTTGTTGATAAAGATACGATTGTTAATGCTGTCGGGGCATCGCACGACATCCACCTTCTGAAGATTGACAATCGAGAAGATGAGCTGGTGACCAGAATCAACTCCTGGTGTACACGTTTAGTAGACAAGGTGAGTCAATGCCAAGCCATCCTAGCAGGTTGGACAAATTTTTCTAGCTGACATGGAAATCCTCCCTAGGTAGTGGATAGAATTCTCATTTAGGAATGAAATGAAAGAAGAAATAAAATTAAGGATTATAGAACTCCACACTGAAGACAAGGTTGCCCAGAGACTTTAAAACCAATGGGCTTCGGCCAGGCGCGGTGGCTCACGCCTGTAATCCCAGCACTTTGGGAGGCCGAGGCAGGCAGATCACGAGGTCAGGAGATCAAGAACATCCTGGCTAACACGGTGAAACCCCATCTCTACTAAAAATACAAAAAATTAGCTGGGCGTGGTGGCGGGCACCTATAGTCCCAGCTACTCGGGAGGCTGAGGCAGGAGAATGGCGTGAACCTAGGAGGTGGAGCTTGCAGTGAGCCAAGGTCGTGCCACTGCACTCCAGCCGGGTGACAAAGTAAGACTCCATCTCAAAAAAAACAAAAACAAAAACAAAAAACACAAAACCCCTGGGCTTCATCATTTTCCTAACTCCTACTTCAAATACACAGAGATCAGCAGAACCTGGGGAGGCGCCGAAGCAAATGCGGAGATTTGCAGATCTCAAGGAACTATTTTCCCCTTCCCTCAAACTGGACTCAGTGAAAGATATTAACCAATGATCTGATGTAAGGAATCGGGCTTTGGTTTCACTCCTCAGATTCACAAGGATGAGATCATGAGGAACCGCAAGCGCGTGAAGGAGATCAATCAGTACATCGACCACATGCAGAGCGAACTGGACAACCTGGAATATAGCGACATCCTAGACTAGATGAGTGTCAGCCACAGGAGCTTCTTCCAAACATAGCACCAGCCCTAACCAAGAGAAGGAGGTGCACATGCCTCACCGAGCACCTCGGGAGAGTTGCTGGGCATCTCTCAACTACGATCCCCCACACCATTCTTGCCCCACCCCTGGAAAAACTTCCAAAAGTAGAGAAAATAAAGGACTCATGTCACATTTCCCCTATTCATTAAAAAAAAAAAAAATCAGCTGGGCACTGTGGCTCACGCCTGTAATCCCAGCACTTTGGGAGGCCGAGGCATGCAGATCACGAGGTCAGGAGTTCAAGACCAGCCTGACCAACATGATGAAACCTCGTCTCTACTAAAAATACAAAAATTAGCCGGACATAGTAGCGTGTGCCTGTAATCCCAGCTACTCAGGAGGCTGAGACAGGACAATCGCTTGAACCTGGGAGGTGGAGGTTTCAGTGAGCCAAGATTGCACCACTGCACTCCAGCCTAGGCAGCAGAGCGAGACTTTGTCTCAAAAAAAAGGAAAAAAAAGAGAAAAAAAAAAGGCCGGGCGCGGTGGCTCAAGCCTGTAATCCCAGCACTTTGGGAGGCCGAGACGGGCGGATCACAAGGTCAGGAGATCGAGACCATCCTGGCTAACACGGTGAAACCCCATCTCTACTAAAAATACAAAAAACTAGCCGGGCGAGGTGGCGGGCACCTGTAGTCCCAGCTACTCGGGAGGCTGAGGCAGGAGAATGCCGTGAACCCGGGAGGTGGAGCTTGCAGTGAGCTGAGATCCGGCCACTGCACTCCAGCCTGGGTGACAGAGCAAGACTCTGTCTCAAAAAAAACCCAAAAATAAAAACAAAAACAAAAAACAAGAAAATCAGAATTCATGTTCATGTAGGAACAGGAGAAAGAGTTTGAGATGAACAGCCGGTCCCAGGCCAGCTGACAGAGTGACTCCCAAGGGCACTGCCATCAGCTAGACTCTTGGCTGTGGCATAAAGTCAGACACGTGCCCCTGCCGTTTCTCCTGCCATGCCTAGGCAGGCTGCTGGCCACAGGAAAAAGGAGGCCGGTGTGGGCTGAGACCTTCTCTGCTCTGGGTGCTGAGGGGCAGCAATGCAGGAGAGGCTGCAGCTCCCACCACAGTGTGGGGGCCTGGGCCTGCCCACCAAGGCTGAGGTTAGTCACAGGGACCTGAGGACCCTCCAGAAGAGCAGAGCACAGGCGGGGCATCCCAGCTCCACCACACCCCCGCAGCCCTGGTGTCATCTGTGATAGTACCTCACAGTGCCTTCGGGGAACAGTTCAGGGAGACAGTGCGTGGGAAGCATGGAGAGGCACCCAGCATGTGATCAGTGCCGTGTGAACAGGGTTGATGCCATTACCTTACTCAGGCTGGCAAGGACAAAGGACTGAGAAAGCCTGTCTGCCTAAGAACCACACTCGGGATCCCCACTGCCCTCTTACTGGCCTGACACCAGACAGCAGCACCTGCCTCCTGGGACATTAGAGGTGGCTACGTCGGGAGGGCCCCTGGGACTCCTGGGTGGGAGATGAGCGGAAACATGCACATCAAGTGACCTCGCCAAGCCTGTCCATTTTCTACTTTCTAGAGTAAATCACTTGTTTTAGAACAGTAGGAACAAATAGAAACAACCAGCTTAAACCACGATCATTTCAAAAGATTGATTAAAAGCCAGCCAAAAAAAGCCTTCAAGTTGAGGCTGAAGAACACAAATAGAGTTGTCTGTGGATGACATGACTGTTTCCCCAGCACAAGGTTCCCAACCACAGGCAGCAGATATCCAAACATGCCATGGGAGATAAGCTGTTTAACCCTCTGGAACCTAGACAAACCAGGAAGAATGGAGAAGTGCAGAAGTGCACGTGAAAACAGGGCTCAGCACATTTCCAGGGTGGAGAAATATTTAATAAAATCAGGGTTGAGAGAAAGTAGTTGTACAATTCATCTCCCACATTCATTGCTGACCAGGCCAGGGGCACCTGGTTTGAAATCAGGCTGACCTCCGGACAGTCGCACTAGCGCACTGTGTTTCGGGGAAATCTCAGGGTGATGCTGAGGCCGAGGCCCCAAAAGTCAAGGAAGTCAGCCCCACAGGCTGAGGAGCCCTGACGGTTGGGGGAGCTGTGACTGCGCTGCCTCTATCCTGCTGAGTGTGCGCTGCCCAGGCCTCACTCGTTCAGGAGCTTGTGCTTGACTGTGGTGCTCTCGGAGCAGAGATGGATGAAGAGGGTGCCGGCAGCGGTGCGGGCCCGCAGCTCCTGCAGCTCGTAGTCATGGGCCCACTCAATGTTGCCCCACTTCTGGATCTGAGGGACGGACAAGACAAGTTGCTGGGTGAGTGGCCAGTGCCTGGCTGCCTCCTGGCCAAAGCCACATTCCATTCCAATAGCTCGGCTGAGGGCAACAGGTTTGGATCTTGCCAAAACACGAGACATGCCTAGAGGGAGGCGGCAGGTAAGAACACCCAGGTGGGCCAGGCACAGTGGCTCACGCCTGTAATCCCAGCACTCTGGGAGGCCAAGGCAGGAAGACTGCTTGAACCCAGGAGTTCAAGATCAGCCTGGGCAAATATGGTGAAACCTCATCTCTACAAAAAGTTTTAAAAATTAGCTGGGTGTGGTGGGGGTGCACCTATAGTCCCAGCTACTTGAGAGGTTGAGGTAGGAGGACTGCTTTGAGCCCAGGAGGTTGAGGCTGCAATGAGCCAAGATCATACTGCTGCACTCCAACCTGGGCAACACAGCAACACCCTGTCTCAAGAGCACCACACACACACACACACACACACACACACACACACAACCACTCAGGGAGCCAGAGCAGGCACCTGTGCTTTCTGTGGCATGGATGGTCTAGAAGAAGTACAGTCCAGGCCCAGGGCCAGTAGCTGCCCACCCACCACTGAGCAAGCTGGGTACCAGAACCACCCATGTGACTTCTTTGAGGAGGCCTGACTTATGTGCCATCCCTTCTCCTACACTTCCTCCCGGGAAGCCTGTGAATGGACAGCCTCTGCAAGTTGCCTTGCCATGCTGGGCTACAAGTGCACCCCGAGCCCCATGTGGGTGGAATAACTAAATCAAGCAAGGCCATGCAGTGGCTTCAACTCTAACTCTTGTGGTAGTCACAGAACTACAGATGCTTCTGCTCTGCACACTGGGGACACGTTGCAGATTCTCTGTCTGAAGCTCTAAAAACAAGAGGGAGGAACCCTCAGACACACGGTGTGGCTGTCCAGACAGTGTAACTCCAACCAGACCCTGCTGGCTCCTCCCTGGCTAGTTGCCCAAGAGGCCTGGCCTGGCCGCCCCAGCTCATCCAGGAACTCAGAATCTGCCATGCTACACAAGCTATTTGAACTTCTGGGTTGCCTGGTCCCAAACTGTAGAATTGTAATAAGTCATCTGAAGAGTATTCCATACTTTCATTGTATACCATCACATACATAATTCACGTTATTCCTCTGTTTGTAGAGGATCGAAACCAAAGTTCAGAGAATGATGGCCTGGCTTGGGTCCCATAGTCAGAAGCAGTGCCCAGACTGGCTTCCCACCAGCCCTACAAGTCACCCCCTTCCTATGTAATCGGTTCTGACATCCAGAGAATAGTAGCAGGCCTACTTTGTTATACAAAAATAGTTTTTTTCCCTGGCATTTTTCTGAGCAGAAGAGTATAAGAACTAGGGAAATACATCACAAAAAGCTTTTTTTTGTTTGTTTTTTTTACCATACTAGGGACCAATTCATAATAGCAATTAACCTTCTGAGGTTGGTGGAATAACTGCAAAGATGGCCATAATTTTCAGAGTTAAAAAATGCAAACCATACTGTAACAAAACCTTAATTCTGAGCCCACTAAATCAAAACTTGTGTACAAACAGCAGCTACCCCTATGCTCCTCTGCCAGCCAGATAAAATGTCAGGGTATGAAGGCTTAGCTGATGCAGGAGCACAAACGGGTTCTCAGTCATCTTGGCAGGGCCTGTTCTGCAGGCTTTATCAAGCCCAGATGGTCTTTATCCACCCGTGAACCTCCTTGTGCAGAGTGAGGCCTGACAGTCTTGGCCTAAAATCACCAGACCTGGCTTCAAGCCCTAGCTGGCACATTTTCCAGAGGTGCAACCTTGCACCTCAGTTTCCTCCTGTGTAAAACAGAGATAACCACAGCTCCTACCTGCCCAGGCTGCTGAGCGGAGGTGAGATGGATACAGTGCAGGAACACAGTGGTAGCACTTACTATTATTTTTTAAATGTTATTATCCTACAATACTTTTTTTTTTGAGACAGGGTCTCACTTTGTCACCCAGACTAGAATGCAGTGGCACAATCTTGGCTCACTGCAACCTCCACCTCCCAGGTTTAAGCAATCCTCCCACGTCAGCTTCCCAAGTAGCTGGGACTACAGGCGCTAAATTTTTGTATTTTTGTAGAGATGGGGTTTTGCCACGTTGCCCAAGCTGGTCTCAAACTCCTAACCTCAAATGATCCACCCTCCTCGGCCACCCAAAGTGCTAGGATACAGGTGTGAACCACCACGCCAGGCCTACTTGACAATACTTCTGCTGGTCCTTGATTTTGATTTCTGCATGTACTCAAAAGTAATGAAAGCCAACTATGCATAACTGTATTTCAGATGGGTTAGCTGTTCCCCCAAAGTGAGTCTGAACTAGGAAGGGGAAGGCGGGACCTGAGGTGCTGCTCCTCACCTGGTACTCCTCCTCCAGGCGTGACAGCAGCACAGCCTGCTCCACTGTCAGGTGCAGGTCAATCAGGCCCAAGGTCAGCACCAGGGACTTGAGCTGGGCAGCTACAAACTCAATCCCTGCAGGGACACAAGCCAAGTCAGGATCCAAAACAGGGCAGCTGCCACAACCTACCCCTTGTGAGTCCCAGCAGCCCTAGCAGAGAACAGAAGCGAATGGTGCAAAGAGCCATCCAGCGATTGTCTCACTCTTCTGAAAGAGCACTCTGGTTTTCCCATCCTCCTCTGCTCTTACCCAGTGAGACACATGACCCGAACTTGACAAATCAGAGCTTCCCCCACCAGTCTAGTGATTGGTTCATGGATGGACATATGACCCAAGCCAGGGCAATGAGATTGAACTCAAGACTTTCGCTGGAGAGTCAAAGGTGGAAAAGTGTGAGCCTAGAGCACCGAGTGATGGGCTAGCATCAGAGCCAGCCAGCCTCCACACTCAGCTAGCCCAGAACACCCCTGTGCCTCTCTACTCACAGCACCTGAGGAGGGGCAAGCACAGGCTTCAGATACTGATGGCCTTCACAGCCACCTGCCAAGCCCACAGGAAACTCTATACATACCTTGTAAAGCCCACGTGTTGTAAGATGCCAGGTGGCTGATGAGCACCTCCCGAGTCTTGGCGGGGATGCTGGGTCCCATTATGCTGGTGGAGGAGTTGATCTCCACGCCGTATCTGAAAGGAAAAGGGCTTCAGTGTGTCTCTGTCATGCTGTAGCTCAAGAGCAGCCCACCTTTTGACTAAAAACAAAGGCCTAAGCTTCAGAGCATGTGTGTGCATTGGCCAAGGAGCTAGTCTTGAGGCCTCCAGGAGCAACTGCCACCATGCTCAGTGGCCTCCTGACCTGATTTTCTTTTTTTTCCTTTGAGACAGAGTCTCACTCTGTCGCCCAGGTTAGAGTGCAGTGGCGCGATCTCGGCTCACTGCCAGCTCCACCTCCCGGGTTCACGCCATTCTCCTGCCTCAACCTCCGAGTAGCTGGGACTACAGGCGCCCACCACCACACCCGGCTAATTTATTGTATTTTTAGTAGAGACAGGGTTTCACCATGTTGGCCAGTATGGTCTCGATCTCTTGACCTGGTGATCCACCCGCCTTGGCCTCCCAAAGTGCTGGGATTACAGGTGTGAGAAACTGCCCCTGCCTCCGATCTGATTTTCTGTCCCTCAAGAGCAAACTTAGAGGACCAAGAAACTGTGCTGAATGAAGGGATAGTTCCTGAGTCATGTGAGCTGGGGCTCAGTTATATGCAGCTGCTTGAAATGTTCATTCATTCACCTGGAATCTCCATCAAAAGGCCATGTGCCTTTTACATCTCTTTAAAAAGTTTTTCACATTTGAGGCCATATAAAAGTTAAAAACAATACTTAAAATGGTTTTCCTTAAAATAATGTTTACATATGTCATATATCATGGAGGTTTTCTTCTTTTTTATTGAAACACGGTCTCACTCTGTCACCCAGGCTGGAGTGTGCTGGCATGATCTTGACTCACTACGCAGTCTCAACCTCTCAGGCTCAAGCGATCCTCCCATCTCAGTCTCCCAAGTAGCTGGGACTACAGGCATGTGCCACCACACCTAGCTAATTTTTTGTAGAGACAGAGTTTCACCATGTTGCTCGAGCTGGTCTCAAACGCCTGGACTCAAGCAATCTGCCCACTTTGGCCTCCCAAAGTGTTGGGATTACAGCCATGAGCCACCATGACCAGTCATTTTTTCAAACTTTTTTTTTTTGTTTTGAGATGAAGTCTTTCTTGCTCTCTCCCCCAGGCTGGAGAGCAGTGGCACGATCTCGGCTCACTGCGACCTCCGCCTCCCAGGTTCAAGTTATTCTCCTGCTTCAGCCTCCTGAGTAGCTGGGATTATAGGCGCCTGCCATCACGCCTGACTAATTTTTATATTTTTAGTAGAGATGAGGTTTCACCTTGTTGGCCAGGCTGGTCTCAAACTCCTGACCTCAAGTGATCCGCCTGCCTCAGTCTCCCAAAGTGCTGGGATTACAGGCGTGAGGCACCACGCCCGTCTTATTTTTTCAAACATTCATCAAGCCTCTACCTTACATAAGGCATTGTTTTGGGTCTGTGGTCTATGGGACATGTGCTGGCTTCAAGAGATGATACCTTTTTTTTTTTTGAGAGGGAGTCTCGATCTGTCGCCCAAGCTGGAGTGCAGTGGCGTGATCTTGGCTCACTGCAAGCTCTGCCTCCCAGGTTCATAAGCCTCAGCCTCCTGAGTAGCTGGGACAACAGGCGCCCGCCATCATGCCTGGCTAATTTTTTCTGTTTTTAGTAGAGACGGGGTTTCGCCGTGTTAGCCAGGATGTCATGATCTGCCCGCCTCGGCCTGCCAAAGTGCTGGGATTACAGGCGTGAGCCACTGCGCCTGGCCAAGAAGATACATTTTCAAGAATAATCATAACTAAATAAAACAGAAAAACACAATGGGGGATAAAAATAATTTTTGTAATTTTATTTCATATATCACTGATTTTTTCTGTTGCTTAAAAAAAAATCGGCTGGGGCCAGGCGCAGTGGCTCATGCCTGTAATCCTAGCACTTTGGGAGGCCAAGGTGGGTGGATCATGAGGTCAGGAGATCGAGACCATCCTGGCTAACACAGTGAAACCCCGTCTCTACTAAAAATACAAAAAAAATTAGCCGGGCATAGGTGGTGCACGCCTGTAGTCCCAGCTACTCAGGAGGCTGAGGCAGGAGAATGGCGTAAAACCTGGGAGGCGGAGCTTGCAGTGAGCTGAGATCGTGCCACTGCACTCCAGCTTGGGCGACAAAGCGAGATTCCATCTCAAAAAAAAAAAAAAAAGTCCGGCTGGGTGCAGTGGCTCACGCCTGTAATCCCAGCACTTCATGAGACTGAGGTGGGCGATCACTTGAGGTCAGGAGTTCGAGACCAGCCTGGCCAACACAGTGAAACTCCATCTCTACTAAAAACACAAAAATTAGCTGGGTGTAGTGGGCACCTGTAATCACAGCTACTTGAGAGGCTGAGGCACCAGAATCACTTAAACCCAAGAGGTGGAGGTTGCAGTGAGCCACGATCGCACCACTGCACTCCAGCCTGGGTGACAGAGCGAGACTCCGTATCAAGAAAGAAAAAAAAAAAATCCTGGCTGAAATTCCTAATAGTACAAATGGACTGTAGGAAATGGCTAAGTTTTTCTGTAAACTCTTAAGGATAGGGTATTTCCTGCCACAAGAATCTGATGATTTTATACTATAGCAAAGATCTCTAGGCACCTAAATTATTATATTTCATTAGATTCTGAAATGACACTGTATTGTTGCATTCCCACACAGTATTGTAGTCTGGTCTTTAGAGCACTGCCTTTGCCTTCTCCTTTAAGACCCAAGGACACCTGCCACATTGTGAGCATCGGGCAGCATGTGGCAAATCAGTAAACTGATTGGTAACATCACTTTTGTGAAAAATGCTATACCAAGAAATACGCCTTGCAAGCTTAGAAAATGCCATGGTCAAGGTACTACCATGAAAGCCAGCCCTTCCAAATTTCCCTTGGGATCAAATGAAATTGAATTTATTTTGCCACCACATCAATAATCCATTCAACTTTGCACTCGAGTCTTCCTATTAAGGAAAAATATTTCGTATCAATTCCTGGAAGCTACATATCCATTGGATGTTACCTGTAATTTGCAGGAAGCTATCCAGACTTTTCTCCAAGTGCGTACATATCATAGGTGTTGTTCTGTTATTTGATTTAATAGTACAGCAATTGTGACAGAGATGAAAATCACTGCTAAAATTTGAACATTTACTGTGTGCTAAGCAGGATGCTAAGCCTTTACATGCATCAGTTCATTTACTCCTCCTCAAACCCTGAGAGGTAGGGATTATTAGCCCCATTTATGGACAAGGAAATTGAAGCTCAGAGAGATCAACTCATTAGCCAAGTCACACAACTGAGTCTCTAGCAGGGCTGGGATTCAAACCGACACTGCTGCTCTGACCCGCTGGCAGAAGGTGGCCTGGGGACTCCACTGCTTCTCCAAGGACACAGAGCTGCCCTTATATTTCATGAACTGCTATAGCAGGTGTGCTGTACCTAGTGGCTGAAATGGGTGCTTTTTTCCCAAGATGACCGTATCCCTGATCATATGAGGGGAGCCGAATCCCATGAGTGCTCTGAAATCAGAAAGCTGACTAGCTAAGGGCACTAGTTTTCCAGCGTGGTCCCCTGACCCCAACACTCCACCAACGCAGGTGCCCAGTCAGTGCTTTCTGCAGGGCTGTACATCTTACCTTTTCTCAGCCCATTCGATGATTGGATCCCACTCATTCCTTTGAAGTTCCACTAATGTCTCAGGCTCCTCCACCCTGTAGCTAATTCATTGTAAAAATCACCTTCATTAATAAAAAAGTACAATTCCTTCATTCAGTGACAGAAAAGGAAAAACACAAAGGACAACAACAAAAATTTCACCACCACCATCCCAGTCCCACAAGTCTTTTCCCCTAAAGCAGTGGTTCTCAAAGTGTGGCCCTGGTACCACCATCACCTGGGAACTTGTTAGAAATACACATTCTCAGGCTGCATCCCTATAGAATCAGAACTTCTGGAGGTGGGGCCCAGCAATCTGTTTTAACAAGCCCTCTAGGGGATTCTAATGTAAGCCTGAGTTTGAGAACCACTACCCTAAATGCCCCCAAATATCTGACAGGTCCAAGCTTGCTGCGCTATGTTACTGTCATTCTAAAGCAGATCCAATCTACTAACTGCAACCCTGGGTCCACACCCGCTTGACCTGGATGCTGAACGGGAATGCTGTGCCAGATGCTCAGTCTTTGCATCTCTACCCTCACCCCCTCCAAGAGACTGTGCCCCTGGTCACAGACCAAAATAGCCTGTTTACACCTCACAAGCCCATCCACCTCCTGGCTACAGATGCAGCTGCTGGCACAGATGCCAGACCTGATGGGACCAAGCTAGAGGCCAGGCTGTGCCATTTGTTTGACCAAGAGACACAGGCATGAGTCAGCTGAGAGGAGCTGAGCTGCAGGGTTTTATGGGATGGGAACCCAAGTGGGCATTATGGAAATCCACCGTCTTGTGTAAGCAACGTGGGGAAGAGAGGTCATGAGTTATGCTGGGAGGGGCAGATGGGCAGCCAACCTTTCCTCCCTCACCTTCCGCTCACCCCAGTAGGGCACAGGGAGGAGCTCTGACATTGGATCTTACAGCTCCCTTTCCTGGTGGCCCGATCGTCCTTCATTTCCTGTCAGGATTCCTGTATAGTTTTCAAGAATCCTCTTTTTGTCTGAGCTAGATTGAATGGGTTTCTGCTCCCTGAAGTCAAGTGAACCTAATATAAATGGAGCGGGCTTTCCCACTAGCTATGGGCCACCCCCTTCGAAAGCATGCCTCCAGTCATCAGTGCTGACTTCCTGTGTCATCGTGAGATGACTCAGGATCCTAGAGCACTTGGGCTAGCAGGCACCCTGCTGCTCAATCATTTCCATTGTTTCTCAACTTTCCTTCGGCAACACTGACCAATTAGCCAAGATATATAGACACAGAGGAAAATTCAGAACTGGAGAAGGACACTCCTACTTATCAGCATCCATAGTGCCAAGGATGTCTACCTGAGAAAGTGTCAGTGGGCAGAAGTTTAAGGTCACAGGCGCCCCCAGGCCTAAGGGGCCTGTCGTCACGGCACCTGCAAGAGCTGCATAACCACCCTCCCAGCCTAAGGAGCAGCTTCTAGGCTAGAGAAGAGGGGTGGCCATGTTCTAACACCATTGTAGCCTGAGCAGTCCTCCTCCTAAGGGGCTACAGAGCAGCCAAATGCCAAAGTCAAGTGGGCCACCTTCCCTGTCCTTGCAATAAATGGAGAGGGTTTCTTCTTCCACTGATAACCATCTGGGCAAATCAGGAAAAATAGCCCCAGGGACTGTCTCAATCCAAGGGGAATGCCCATCTAAATGTCCATTACCAGATGGTGTCAGTGTCCAGAAACTTCACGGCTGCCCGGATCAGCTGATCCTTGTTTCTCTGGGTTGGGTTGTCCAAGGATGTGTTGCACAATGTGGTCTGAATCAAAGGCAAAAACCACCCTGTCACTGCCTGTGGGGCTCAGACAAAAGCCCTGCTTTCCTGAGGACACCTCATCTGACACATAGCAGATAGCACCACAGCACAGCCCTCCACCAGAGGCATCTGCACTACCGGAGCAGCAGCACAGCTACTGAGAGTGTGCCACAGCCAGGCTCCATGCCAAATGCTTTCTGTCGATGCTCACAGGACTTGAGGGAAGCTTGCAGCAGCCCCATGATTAGTGAACCTCTCCACAGTCACATTACCAGGTTCTAGTGTATTTAATCCTCGCAACAACCCTTTGGAATAGGTACTATTATTATGCCCATCTGGGATGTGAAAACTGAGGCCTAGACAGGTTAGGTTAAGTACATCATCAAATACAGTTAATAAGACACGTATCAGTGATGGAGCTCAAATCTGACTGGAAACCTTTACCAGCTGCCTGCCTTACACCTTAGAAAGCAGGGAAACAGACCATGCAAATCAGGATTAAGATTATTTGTTCTGGCCAAGTGTGGTGGCTCATGCCTGTAATCCCAACACTTTGGGAGGCTGAGATGGGTATATCACCTGAGGTCAGGAGTTCAAGACCAGCCTGGCCAACATGGTGAAACCCATTTCTATTAAAAATACAAAAATTAGCCAGGCATGGTGGTGGGTGCCTGTAATCGCAGCTACTTGGGAGGCTGAGACGGGAGAATCGCTTGAATCCAGGAGGCGGAGGTTGCAGTGAGCTGGGATTGCACCATTGCACTCCAGCCTGGGCGACAGAGCGAGACTCCGTCTCAAAAAAAAAAAAAAAAAAGAGTATTTTTTTTCCAGACTTACCTTGTCAATAACAGGCTGCTTAGGTTACCCTATTCTTTTGTAGCCCCAATCACCCCAATTTCACTAGGTTGTCAAGGATTAGGCCAGCACCTCAGCAGGCTGTGATGTTGGCAGGAGGCCCATGTGAGTTTGCAAAGGTTGAGCACAGCAGCGGCTGGGATGACAGCAGCTGACTCCTACACTGACTCAGTGCCCAATCAGTGCTGGGGACCATGCCAAGGGCTTTCTTGCATCATCTCATCTCATCCTGACCACGGCTCTGTGAGGTGGGTACTGTTATCACTCATCTTAGTAGATGGGGAATACAGGGCTGTGAAAGGGGCAGCAACCTGCCCAAGGTTACAGTCTAGAAGCTGCAGAGGCTGGACCAAAGAGTCTGGCTGGGCCCTTCCTTCCCCAGGCAGCCTTGGTGCCTAGATGAGCCACTTTGGTGTGGACGAGGGGCTCTGGTTCTATAGGGAGTCTTCCTCACCTCACCCATCTGCCTCCAGTGGATCTTATAGTCAACTAATATTTATTAAGTACCAACTAAACTACCTGCTAGTGGCTGTCCAGATACTGGTGAGTAAAACAGACATGGCTCCTGCCTTTCTGTTGCTTACCAGGCAGTAGAGACAGACAGACAATAAATGTGCAAACATAAAACAATTATAAATTGTCTAAGTGCTGACAAAACAAATGGCCAGCTGCTGTCATAGAAAATAAGAGAGCTGGGGAGTCAGTGAAGGTGACATCTGTCCTGAAACCAAAGGAGAAACCAGTCATCCAGCACATCCTAGGAGAGAGAACTGCAAGTAGCCAGGCCAGACAAGGAAAGAGTTTAGCACACTAGTGACTCAAGAGGAGGTGAACACCTGGGGCCCAGGTAGGCAAAGGACCATCCCCCAGGGCCTTGTCAGAATTTGGTAAGGGATCTACCCTAGGAAGCCCTGGGTGGGTCTCAGGGTCCAGATTTGCACTGTGAACTTGTTACCAGGTGCATGGTGTAGTACTTGATGGTATCCTGCTGGGAATCCCATTCAGTGGCCACTGCAATGGCCAGGGCCTCACTGGGGACGGTAAAGAGCTTGGCTTGGGGAGTTTTCAGCTTCCTCTGGTCCAGGTTTATCTCAAAGCCACCTTGAAAGATCAAATGAAAAACTCTCAGGGATTTGTTAAGTGGAATCAAGTGACCATTCCTATATTTAGCCACTTGAATTGGTGCAGACAAAGCCAACTCTGAGTCCCTTACAGAAATATATCTGACAAAAGCAGGAAGGATAATCTCACCACGGAACCAGCTGAAGATGAAAAATGTTCCCGACCATTCACAAAAAAAAAAAAAAAAAAAAAAAAAAAAAAAGAGGCAGTCAAAATTTCAGACACTCACCTTCACCCTGTGTGATGCTGACATTCTGATAAAACCTCTTCCTTTCTGTAAGAAAGATTTTTCAAAGAGGCAGTTTAAAATAACGTTGAGACAACTCAGGAAGCGACAGGACCAGCTTGTATCATTACTGCTAATGTTGATTGATTGGCTTGATTTTCATATCCCCATTCAAGGTCTGCCCTACTCAACATGGTATAATCAACTGCTTCTGATTAAAGCTGGGGGAAGGGAGCATCCGATCTCCAGGGAGGAGGGAGGAACAGGACATGCTGGTCATGCCTCTGCCAACCCCCCAGCCTGGGGACAAGTCTGATCAGGAGCATCTCGGCATGCTTTCCCACCCTCCCCACCACCAGTGCCACCCCATGCCAGTACAAACCTAAAGTCGGTGTCTGAGTGGGACAAAGCTAGAGACTCATTTCAGGCAAGACCCTGATGCCTCTAAGGAGTGAGTGGAAAGCCAGTGTGCCTGCGCAGGGTGTGCGTGTGAGGTACATAGGCAGGATGCAGAGCTCCCAAGGGCATTTCCCATCCCCTCTCTCCAATTCATTAACCTAATTAACCAGCTTGCTTATGTATCCAACAGGAACTCCAAACATTTCCTTCAAGAAAGGGAAAATCTGTGTCCTGTGTTTTCTTTTGAAATTAACTTGAATAAAATCTTACATGAAACAGTCTCCTTCTTTTACCCTGGAGGGATTAACAATCAAGAGTACTTCTAAGGAATTATGCAGATTCCCTCAACTGATAACAAAGAAGTCACATTTTGGAAGCTATAAGCTATAACTTAGTCTCTCACATCTGTGACAAACACAAAACTTTCATTCATTCATTCGTTTGTTCACTCGTTCATGTGTTCACTGAGTTCTCAAAGTCTTCGGAGGCCCTAACTGAAGTTATTTATTGGAAATAATGATGCAGCATGTGGAGGAAAAAAGAGTAAATCATTTGCTTTATTTATTTATTTATTTATTTATTTATTTGAGATGGCTTCTCACTCTCTTGCCCAGGCTGGAGTGTAGTGGTACAATGTCAGCTCACTAAAACCTCCGCTTCCTGGGTTCAAGCGATTCTCCTGCCTCAGTTCCCTGAGTAGCTGGGATTATAGGCATGCACCAACACTCCAGGCTAATTTTTGAATTTTTAGTAGAGGCAGGGTTTTGCCATGCCAGCCAGACTGGCCTCGAACTCCTGACCTCAAGTGATCCCACCCGTAAGCCACCATGCCCAGCCAAATAATTTGCTTTTAATGCTAAAAAAAAAAAAAAAAAAAAAAAAAAAAAGGCTGGTCACAGTGGCTCATGCCAAGGTGGGAAGACTGCTTGAGGCCAGGAGTTCAAAACCCAAGCTGGGCAACATGATGAGACCCCATCTCTACAAAAAATACAAAAATAAGGCTGGGTGCAGTGGCTCACACTGTAATCCCAGCACTTTGGGAGGCAGAGGCAGGTGGATCACCTGAGGTCAGGAGTTCGAGACCAGCCTGGCCAACATGGTGAAACCCTGTCTCTACTAAAAATACAAAAATTAGCAAGTATGGTGGCGCATGCCTGTAGTCCCAGCTACTCGGGAGGCTGAGGCAGGAGAATCGCTTGAACCCAGGAGGCAGAGGCTACAGTGAGCTGAGATTGTGCCGTTGCACCCCAGCCTGGGTGACAGAGCAAGACTCCATCTCAAAAAATAATAATAAAAAAATACAAAAATAAAAAATTAGCCAGGCATGGCAGCAAATGCCTGTAGTCCCAACTACTAGGGGGGTTGAAGCAGGAGGACTGCTTGAGCCCAGGAGGCTGAGGCTGCAGTGAGCTGTGATGTCACCACTGCACTCCAATCTGGGCAACAGAACAAGACCGTCTCTTGAAACAAGCAAACAAAACAACAACAACAACAACAACAATAATAAACAAGCTTAAGTTAAAATTTCATTAATTCAAACAGACCATGAAAATTCAGGAGAAATTAGTATGTGTGCATGGAGAGGGAAGGCTAATGGAGAAGCGGGCAACTGGTTTTACTCCAAATATTTTTATGTTTTCCTATCATATCAGTTTTCTATAAATCTCATTTGCTATCACTAATACTTAAAGACAGAGGGCCCAAAATTGCATTCCACATTTGCACTTACTAAACTAAGGCCCAAATTTTTTTCCCACAAAAATATTTGTGTGTCTACCATGTGCCTTGGCACTTGGGATACAAGAGTCAATAAAATAGACAGGGAGTTTAAAGTTTTTTTCAGGATCAGATCTGTCCACCAAGATGATGCTGTCTTTCTATGGCACGATTTACCACCTTCATCTGAAATCACAACACTGATTATCTCGTATGTTTTACACTAAAATTGGAAGTTTACAGCACCCTAGTGCTTTTAAATTTCTTTACATACTGTCCTGGTCATATCCAAATGGCAGGCTAGACATGGGTCTGGAGGCCTCCTTTCCTCTCTCAGGTCTGGAGTGAGGTAGACCATGCCCTCCATGTTTTCAATGCAACAGGCTGGGCAGCATGTATAAAACCAGGCCAGGCAGGAAGTTGGGAAGGGCTCTGAAAGCTCTGACTCAACACTAGGGAAAGGGTCTTCCCACGTCAGCAGGAAGTGCCAGCAAGAGTGTACAAGTATACAAGAGTGAGCACTCTAGCATACTTCCAGGCCTGGTCTGGGAAGTGAACCCAAGAGACCTGGGCCAGAAGAACAGACTCAGGGCAGGAACTGCCAGCACAGGGCTGAACCTTCACAAGCTCCTGGGACAGCCAGGTTTCCCAAGAGGGAAGTCTTTTTTCTGTTTTCTCGGCCAGGCTCACTTCTGTAACTGAATAAGAAAAAACTAGACGGGAGTGGGATGGATGGAAGGCAGGGAAGGAGCCACCAAAATTGCTTAAAGCATAAGAAAACCATGCAGAAAATGAGACAGCAGAAGGGCAAAAGGAGCCCAGGGGCTGCCAGTCCTCAGATTAGAAGGCAGGTGCACATAGATGTGTTTTAGCCAGGGGCTCTCCTGAATGACCCACTGACACGTGGAAGGGCAAACGTGTCTTGGAACAAGCTTTGGTGAGTACTGATCATGTTCCAGGACATATGGTAAGTCCTGGGAATGGGACATGTGCAAAGCTCATCTCTGCACCCTCCAGCCACTTACTGTGTAGTAGGAATACAGACCGCTAAACCAGGTAAACAATAAGGTGACTTCTGTGATGGGGCAGGCAAGTGGAATGATTAGTCAGAATTAGATTGCAACTTGAAGGTGAGGCAGGACGTACCAAACTTTATGACTGATTTTTTTTTTTTTTGTGGAGGGGGCTGTGGAAGTAGTTTCCAGAAGAAGAAACCGGTTGCATGAAGGGCCAAGGCTTCGAGACAGCAGTTGTGGACTAGACAGATGGTCAGAAGGAGAACGCAAGATTCTCTAAGATGCTAGAGAGGGCAGTGGGGCCACATCTGGGGGACACGTAGATCACTGCAAAGACAGCAAAGGGAACCAAGTAAAGGCTCCACATAGGCACACAAGAACATGATCTGGGGCCAGGCGTTGTGGCTCACACCTGTAATCCCAGAACTTTGTGAGGCCGAGGGGGACAGATCACTTGAAGCCAGGAGGTCAAGAGCAGCCTGGCCAACATGGTGAAATCCTGTCTCTACAAAAAATAAAAAAATTAGCAAGGCATGGTGGTGTCTGCCTGTAATCCCAGCTCCTCAGGAGGCTGAAAATCAGTTGAACCCAGGAGGCGGAGGTTGTAGTGAACCAAGATTGTGCCACTGCACTCCAGCCAGGGTGACAGAGAGAGACTCTGTCTCAGAAAAAAAAAAAAAAAAAAAAAGAACGAACACGATCTGGACAATTCATTTGGGGGATCCATGTTCCCCAACAATGTCACATAAGACAAAATGTGAGACCACCAGAAACCCATGAAGCTCCCATGTTCTCAGTGAATACAGGGTTAACAGACATCAATGGGAACCCTGTCTTTAAACATGAAAAAAAATCAGCCTAGCTTCGTAGGATCAAGCAGAACTGGCCTTCTCTTTAGAAAGATTACCAGCCTCAGGAACCACAACTCCCACAGTGCACCAAGAAGAGGAAGTACTGGTTTCAGAGCTGTCTCAACGCCTTTATCTTTTAAAACAGTGCCATCTGGTGGGCCTTAAACCTTAAAGGTGAAATTCCACCTCCAGGTCCATCTGTAATCCTAGGGCGGCTCTAACCAACTCTTTTCAGGTATCAAAATTCTTCAGCCCAAATACATAAAGAACTCTTACGACTCAATAACAAAAAGACAAATAGGCTGGGCATGGTGGCTCACTCCTGTAATCCCAGCACTTTGGCTGGCTGAGGTAGGTGGATCGCTTCAGTCAAGAGTTCAAGACCAGCCTGAGCAACATGGCAAAACCCCATCTCTACAAAAATACAAAAATTAGCCAGGCATGGTGGCGCACGCCTGTAGTCCCAGCTACTCAGGAGGCTGAAGTGGGAGGATCACCTGAACCTGGGAGGTTGAGGCTGCAGTGAGCCATGAACACTAGCCTAGGCAACAGACCAAGGCCCTGTCTCAAAAACAACAACAAATAACCCAATTTAAAAATGTTCAAGTCTGAGAGACATAGGTGGGAAGATGGCTTGATTCCAGGAGTTTGAGACCGGCCTGGACAACATAGCAAGACCCTGTCTGTACAAAAAAAAATTAAAAATTAGCTGGGCATGGTGGCACATACCTGTAGTTTCCAGCTACTTTGGAGGCTGAGGTGTGAGGCTCACTTGAGCCCAGGAGGTTGAGGCTGCAGTGAGCTGTGACTATGCAACTTGCACTACAGCCTGGGTGACAGAGCAAGAGCCCCTCTCTTTAAAAAAACCATGGTCAAGGGATCTGAATAGACGTTTCTTCAAAGAAAATATACAAACAGCCATTAAGCACGTGAAAAGATACTCAACATAATTCATCAGAGAAATGCAAATCAAAACCACAATGAGATACCACTTCAAACCCTTTAAGACAGCTATAATAAAAAAGACAACAAGTGTTGTTGAGATGTAGAGAAACTGGACCCCTCAAACACTGCTGGTGGAAATGTGAAATGGCACAGCCACCTTGGAAAATAGTCTGGCAGATCCTCCAAAAGTTAAACAGAGTTACCTTTGACCCAATAATTCTACTCTTAGTTATATACCCAAGAGAAATGAAAACATATGTCCACACAAAAACTTGTACATGAATGTTCATAGTACAAGTACATGAATGTTCAAGTACAAAACTTGTCCATGAATGTTCATAGTAGTGTTATTCATATTAGCCAAAAGGTAGAAACAACCCTGTGTCCACCAATGGACGAATGGATAAGTGAAATGTGGCATATTTACATATACAATGGAATATCGTTTGGCAATAAAGAAGAATGGGCTGGGTGCAGTGGCTCATGCCTGTAATCCCAGCACTTCGGGAGGCCGAGGCGGGTGGATCACAAGGTCAGGAGATCGAGACCATCCTGGCTAACACAGTGAAACCCCGTCTCTACTAAAAATATAAAAAATTAGCCGGGCGCGGTGGCGGGCACCTGTGGCCCCAGCTACCCAGGAGGCTGAGGCAGGAGAATGGCGTGAACCCAGGAGGCGGAGCTTGCAGTGGGCCGAGATCGCGCCACTGCACTCCAGCCTGGGGGAAAGAGCAAGACTCCGTCTCAAAAAAAAAAAAAAAAAATGGAGTATTGATACATGATACAAGGTAGATAAAACTTAAAAACGTTTAGGTGTGGTGGCTCACTCCTGTAATCCCAGCACTCTGGGAGGCCGAAGCAGGAGGATCACTTGAGGCCAGGAGTTTGAGGCCAGCCTGAGCAAGATCCCATCTCTACAAAATACTAAAAAACTAACTGGGCATGGTGGTGTGTGCCTGTAGCCCTAGCTACTTGGGAGGCTGAGGCAGGAGGATCACTTGAGCCCAGGAGTTTGAGGTTACAGTGATCTGTGATCGTACCACTACACTCCAGCCTGGGCAACAGAATGAGACCCAATCTCTTTAAAAACAAACAAACAAACAAACAAACTTTAAAACATTATGCTAAGTGAAAAAGTCAGTCAAAAAAGACCACATTCTATTTCTATGAAATACCCCAAACAGGGAAATCTATAAAAGAACAAAGGAAAGTAGTAGTTGCCAAGGGATGGAAGGAATAAGGATGACAGCTGAAGGGTACAGGTTTCTCTTAGGGGTGATAAAAATGTTCTAAAATTGATTGTGGCAATGGCTGTACAATTCTGTAAATATACTAAAAACTATTATATTTACACTTCAAGTAAATGAATTGTATAGCAAGTAAATATCTCAATAAAGCTGTTTAAAAAAATCCTTCAGGCCAAATGTACAACATTTAGTAAAATTTTTCTGCAAAGAATCAGATAGTGGCCGGGCGCGGTGGCTCAAGCCTGTAATCCCAGCACTTAGGGAGGCCGAGACGGGCGGATCACGAGGTCAGGAGATCGAGACCATCCTGGCTAACACGGTGAAACCCCATCTCTACTAAAAATTACAAAAAACTAGCCGGGCGAGGTGGCGGGTGCCTGTAGTCCCAGCTACTCGGGAGGCTGAGGCAGGAGAATGGCATGAACCCGGGAGGTGGAGCTTGCAGTGAGCTGAGATCCGGCCACTGCACTCCAGCCTGGGTGACAGAGCAAGACTCCGTCTCAAAAAAAAAAAAAAAAAAGAATCAGATAGTAAATATTCTAAGTTTTGCAAGCCATACAATATCTGTTCCAACTATTCAACTCTGCCACTGTAGTGAAAGTAGCCATATATGATATGGAAATGAATGCATGTGGCTGTGTTCCAATAAAACTCTACTTACAAAAACAGGTGGCAGGCTGGACCCTGATCTACAGACTACGTAATATCCCTCAATCCACACCACTATTCTATGAGAATGACAAGGCAGCTAATGCCTCGGAGGTGATAGAGAAGCTAAACGTCTTGTCTAGGTGACAGACAACTGGTAAATAGCAGAGACAAGACTTCTAGTCTTGACTTCATCAGGCAGTCGCATTCAGCGAGATATGCTGAATAGATAGGTTTCTCTAGAATACCTCCCACTCTGGGAGTCAACAGACCTCTGATAAGCTGGTGCAGAACTGCCACAACCACCTCACAGAGGTCTTCTTGTTGCAATATCTCCTTCTCCAACACCTCAGTGACCCTTTCCTAAACTCCTCCTCTCCCTCTGATAACCTTCAATGGCATGGCCATTCCTAAGTGGCCAAGTTCAATCAGCTTGCTGACTGAAGTGTTCATTGAGAAGAACCCACTGGGGTTTAATCTTCTACTACTCCAAACACGCACAAGTATGTCACAACTGGTAATGTCTTTAAAGAGCACACATGGGCCTGATTTCTGCACCTCCCTCCTCATTCATTCATTCCTATTTTCTTTCACATTTGACTGCCTACCATGTGCCAGGTACTTCCAAGAGCCTAAACTAGTAAGTTTAGGTACTACCTACCATGTGCCAGGTAATTCCAAGAGCCTAACTAGTAAGTTTAGGCTTTTTAGAAAGGAAAAGAAGGCAGTAGATCAAGTGCCACCATTATGTAAAGTGAGCATCCACTAATCTAAATTAACCCTTCATGGTTGGGCGTGGTGGCTCATGCCTATAATCCCAGCAGTTTGGGAGGCTGAGGCGGGCGGATCACCTGAGGTCAGGAGTTCATGACCAGTCTGGCCAACATGGTGAAACTCCATCTCTACTAAAAATACAAAATTAGCCTGGTGTGGTGGTAGACACCTGTAATCCCAGCTACTTGGGAGGCTGAGGCAGGAGACTTGCTTGAATCTGGGAGGCGGAGGTTGCAGTGAGTCAAGATTGCGCCATTGCACTCTAGCCTGGGTGACAAGTGCAAAATTCCATCTCAAAATAAATAAATAAATATATATATACACACACATTAAAAAATTAATTAATTAACCCTTTGCTTTTTGCCAACTTGGTGAACTCCCGAATGTGTCCCCTTTGCTATGCCTCCCCGGGATGCCCTTCCTTCCTCTTCTTTACTGGCCCTTCATGGCCCATTTCCAGGCCCTTCCCCTGAGTCCTACAGGTGAAACTTCAGCTCCCTGCTGCATCCAGCCCCTTTCCCCATTTCTATAAAGTTATAGAACTTGGACAGGTGCAGTGGCTCACGCCTGTAATCCCAGCACTTTGGGAGGCCGAGGCAGGCAGATCACAAGGTCAGGAGTTCGAGACCTGTCTGGCCAACATAAACCCCATCTCTACTAAAAATACAAAAATTAGCTGGGCATGGTGGCAGATGCCTGTAGTACCAGCTACTTAGGAGGCTAAGACCAGAGAATCACTTGAACCTGGGAGGCGGAGGTTGCAGTGAGCCGAGATCGCGCCACTGCACTCCAGCCTCCACGACAGAGTGAGACTCCGTCTCAAAAAAAAAAAAAAAAAAAAGAAACAGACAAAGAAAAAAAAAAAAAGAACTCGACAGCCAGAAAGATCCTCAAAGACAACCTAGTACTTCAACTCATGCAGAAAAATGAGGAAGCAGTTGCATGCCCAAGATCACACAGATCTCAGAGGTTTTGCCAGTATCAGATTCTAGATTTGCACTCCTGCCACAATGCCAAACTGCCTGTGAAGTTCTCAAGTTTCTAAAGCAGGCAGTGTTAGGGAAAAGTCCCTCATATCTTGCTGTCACCCTGGACATGTTCTAGATACCCAACACTCTCCCACCTTCTTGCTGAACTCCTACTCATCTATCATGGCTCAGCTTAAATGCCCTTCCACCCAAGACCCATTCTAAACCCTGAACAGCCCCAAGATGGGAGCAGGTGATTCTCCATGTTTTCACAGCTTCTTTGTATGTCCCTTATCAGGATATTATAACCTTTTGCACTCAACAGTGAACATCATTCAGGTGGGTCTTTTTCTTCTTTAACTGAGCTTCTCTACCAATACATACAGGTGGGTCTTAAAGACTACCGTGTCTCCTGCCTCCAGCACTATAAAACTAATTGAATGGTGGGAGGGTGTTACTGCTTTTCATTCACTGAAATGAATCATTCTCACTCTTACCCTAACACCACTCACCATCAGCAATGAAAGAGCCACTACTTCTGAGCTTCATCAGAGTTGGAGGTGGAGGTGACTCCACAGTCAAAGGTGGAGATGTCAATTTCTATTTAGCAGAGAAGGCTGCATGATGGCAGAGGTTGTGGTAGGAGGGAAAGTCAGGAAACCTGCAGCTGAAGTGCCCAGGATGGAGGAATGAAGGTCCAGGTTCTAGGTCCCTTCTGTGCAGGTATTGTGTTGGGCAGTGGAGACACGGAAAGCAGTCAGACACCTCAAATCTCTGAGAGAGTCTGTCTGTAACCTAGGCGAAGTCCTGATTCAGAGCCCAAACTTCCCCTTTTGAAAACAAGGATGACATCTTATTTCCTAGGGAGGGCAGCCATAAGCTTTGAGAAAAGCTGCACAGGCCAAATATCAATTACTGTATCGTGCGTCACTCGCTGTTCCCTCTCGGGTCGTCTGCCCTTGTCTGGGCTTCACTTTCTCATCTGTAAAAAGACTTGACCGGCTTGCATAACCTCATGAGCCTGAACCCTGCCTCAGTCACCTCGCTTTGCATAGCCGAAGCCCGAAGCCCACCTTACCCCAGCTCGGCCCCTACCCAAAAGAGAATGTGTCATAGTCTTACCTGTCGGCGGGGCGTAAGCCCGGGCTGGAGACGGGATGGTTGGCCCCGGACTCATAGAAGCGCAGGGACCACCCGCAGGCCGATTCAGGAGACGGCGTCCCCCGTCCCGCAGCCTGAGGCAGCTCCTCCACATCGCGCCCGAGGGTCTGGGAAGATGCGCGACGCGAAACCTGGAGCAGGAAACACAGAGCGAAGGGACCCCCAAAACCGCACGTTCGGGCTGTACGGAAACCTCTCACCGCTTCCTCAAAGCCCTCAGCCTCCCTTGGACGCCGCCATCTTCCGCATGACACCAACGGCGCGCCGTCGCCTTCGCAAACCTCCTGCGCACACCCCCAGTCAATCAGCATCACAAACGCACCTCGCCCCGCCCCCTCCACGCCGCGCCTCGGCGAGGAGACTACAAGTCCCAGCGGGCCGCTCGCGCACCCCGCCACGTGTTTTCTCCTCCCGCCAATGGGCGGAAGCGCCGCGTGAGCCTGCTCCCGCCCCCGAGGCTCGCCCGAGCCAATCGGAAGGGGCGGGGTGTGTGTGTGTGTGTGTGTGTGTGTGTGTGTGTGTGCGTGTGTGTGTCTGTGAGTGTCTCTGTGTGTGTATGTGTGCGCGAGGGCAAGTCGGGAGGGGGACCCAGCTCAGGACTGGGAGGCCCTGCTCGCAGGTCCCTGGGTCCCGGTGGCGGCCAGAGCGCTTGGTCCGCAGGCAGCGGGCGGGTGGTCGCCCCTCCCGCCCCCACCCCGCGCGTGCGCGCCCCGGCCTCTCCCTCCCCGCCACCCTCCTCGGCTCCCGCGCGGCGGCGGCGGTTCCTCTCCCACTCCCCCCAGCCCTGGCTCCGGGGGACCCCGCGATGCCCGTCCGCACCGAGTGTCCCCCGCCGGCCGGTGCCTCGGCTGCCTCCGCGGCCTCACTCATCCCGCCGCCGCCCATCAACACCCAGCAGCCCGGCGTGGCCACCAGTCTGCTCTACAGCGGCTCCAAGTTCCGCGGCCACCAGAAGAGCAAGGGGAACTCGTACGACGTAGAGGTGGTGCTGCAGGTGAGCGCCGGGCCGGGCCGGGGCCCGAGGGCCTCCTCGCGGCGCTCACGGGCCGTGCCCGCCTCGGCTCCTCGAGCCCGCAGCCGCGGAACAGGCCCTCGCCGCCGGGGCCTCCTGCACCCGGCGCTTCCCACCCGGGACCTGCCCAGCCTGTGTCTCACACTCTCCGAGCCCCAGCCCTGACCTGCCCCTTCGGACCCGGAGCCCGTCGTGACCGGCTCCTGGCGGACCCCGAACACTCCCAGACTTGAAGCCCGTGACCGGCCCGTCTGGGATCCGGAAGCCCCTCATGACTAGGGAAAGGCCTGGGTCCTTCCTCCCCATGACCTGTCGTCCCTAGCTCAGGGACTGCCACCAGCCCTTTTCAGACCCTGAAGCACTCTCCATTGGTTTCACCAGACTCGGGACCCTCCCCGTGTCTGGGCCCATGTCAGATTGTCTCAGACCTGAGACATGCCCTCCCGCCCCTTCCTCAGTCCCAGGAATCCGCAGACCCTGGGGTCTTCCTGCTCCTGAGATCTCCTTAGGAGGGCTTCATCAGACCCCCAGACGGGGGAGCGCCTAACCCACAACTGACTGGTCAGGCCCTGGCCCCACCTCAAGACCAGGCACTCACTCCCTGAGTGCCGCTCACAGTCTGCTGGGATGTTGCCTCCTGGGTCCCCTGTTCCACTCACTGCTTCTGTCTCTTCATGGTCCAGGCACCCAACTCCTTCCAGCTTCTCTACCCCCAGGCCTCCTGCCCCTGCTCTGGGACCACTTGCGGTCTTTTCCCAGTCTTCCTGGCCTCTGTCCAGACTCCCCCATCCCATACCTTCGTCTTGCCCGATCCTGGTTCCAGGGGACCCTCTTTCGTATTCTTAACTGTTCTCAGCACAGGCACAGGGCTTCCTCTCAGTCTCTGGTACCCACGTACTGGGAAATCTAACGCACCCAATTTTAGTTCATGTCCAGTCGCTTCCCCCCATTTGACCTGGATTCCTGAATACCTGCTGCCAGTCCCTGATCAGCTTCGGAAGTACAGCTTCACCTGTCTGGGCCTTTCCCACACCTCACTCCTCTCAGGCTTGATACTTTTTGCCAGCTGAAATGGAGTAGCAGTGGTGAATACTCCTTTTTTTTTTTTTTTTTTTTTTTTTTTTTTTGAGAGGGAGTCTCGCTCTGTCGCCCAGGCTGGAGTGCAGTGGCCGGATCTCAGCTCACTGCAAGCTCCGCCTCCCGGGTTTACGCCATTCTCCTGCCTCAGCCTCCCGAGTAGCTGGGACTACAGGCGCCCGCCACATCGCCCGGCTAGTTTTTTGTATTTTTTAGTAGAGACGGGGTTTCACCGTGTTAGCCAGGATGGTCTCGGTCTGACCTCGTGATCCGCCCGTCTTGGCCTCCCAAAGTGCTGGGATTACAGACTTGAGCCACCATGAATACTCCTTTTTATCTCCCTTCCCTACTAAACTCTTCCTCCTCTATACCTACCCCTGCCTGCCCGAGGACCCCTTTCCTTTGCCCTTTTTTCCTTAGTCTGACACCTCGTCTGCCAGGCTGTTCCCAGAAGCCCCTCCAAACACCTGTCCCTCTGAAAGGCACTGTGTGCTGCCCCACTGCCCCCCTCCCCGCCCCCCGGGTGTGAGGGTGGAATGTACCGTATATCTATTCCTCAAGCTCTCCTTTTGGTCAGTTAAAACAAATCTTAGTTTCACTTCTGAAGAGTAGGTCTCCCATCCAAAAGACAATGAGGGTCCCTTTTCTGCTAACTGCAGAGCACTCATCACTCTTTTATTCTCATATTGCTTTGTGGGAATAAATCGTCTTCTCTGCTTACTTGAAACAGCATCATCATGTTAATCATATCTTTGGGCTGTAAAGTTCTATCATGAACCACGATATTTATTATAATGGAAAAACGATTGTGGCTGAAATATTTTTATCTTCATAACTGTATGCCTAATGCGGTGATCTTCTTCTCTTTTTCTTAAAATGTGAGAGTCGAGTATGAAGGTACTGGGGTTTTTTGGTTTGTTTTACACCTAATCATAGAATTTTGGAGGTGAGATCCCTGGGTGGGTCACGTTTGGAATGATCTTGGATTTGTCCCTGCTGCTCAGTTTGATGGTTTCTGATGTAGTAGGGGACAACTGGCAGGATAGCCAGGCATCAAAGGGGAGTCTGCTTTGGCTACTGCAGCAACTGCTGCTCCCTTCTGTCATTAAGGTGTCACTTCTGAGCTCCTTTCAGAGGAATCATGAACCAGTGGAAGCTGTGGTTGAGTTGGGGCAGGGCTGATAGGTCTCAGGCAGCCCAGAGCAGAAACCTGGTGGATGACTGGGAGCCACTTGAGTAGGATGTCTGATGGTGGGGGTGGTGGTCATGCCAATGAATGCTGCCCTACATCTGGATTGGTGAGCTGCTTGGTCATCATCACGACTAGTCAGTGGCATGTGAATTGCCCCATCATCTGGTTTTTCAGCCAGGACTAGTTTGTCAGACACAGCCTTCTTAGACTTACTTCTGCCTTTTATAACTCAGCTTCTTTTTGTTTCTTCTCATTTTCTTTTCTTTCTTTTTGTATCTTTATTTAGATATAATTCACTTATTTAAAGTGTACAATTCAATAGTTTTTAGTATATTCACAGTTGTTTAACCACCACCACAACCTAATTTTAGAATATTTTTGTCACCCCAAAAGGAAACCTTGTAACCCTTAGCCATAACCCCCCTTCCAATGCTAGGTAACTGCTCATCTATTTTTGTTGTTGTTTGTCTATTCTGGACATTTCATATAATCATACAGTATTTGTCCCTTTGAGAGTGGCTTCTTTCACTTAGCATAATGTCCTCGAGGTTCAGCCATATCGTAATATGTATCAGCACTTATATTGCATTGTTCATTGTAACAGTTGTCCATTGAATGGATATACAATATTTTGTTTATCCAGTGATCAGCTGATAGACATTTGGGTTGTTTTCACTTCTGGCTACTATGAATAATACTGCTATGTACATTTATGTACAAGTTTTTATGTGGAGTATATTTCATTTCTGTAGATAACTACCTGGGAGTGGAATTGCTGGGTCACATGGTAACTCTGTTTTAACATTTTGAGAAACTGCCCCTGCATTGTTTCACATTTCCACCAGCAGTGGGTGAGGGTTCCAGTTTCTCCGCATCCTCGCCAACACTCACTGTTCATCTTTTTTATTGTAGCGGTCCTAGTGTTTTTGAAGTGGTCTCTCATTGTAGTCTTGATTTGAATTTCTATAATTACTGTGATGTTGTGCATCTTTTCATGTGTTTTTTGTGTTGTTGTTGTTGTTGTTGTTGTTTTGGAGCATTTTCTTTTTTGTGATTCTAATTTAAAGAGTTCCTCAAAGCTTTGTGAGTTTCTGACTGGGTCTCCTCTCCACCCCCAACTTACTGTGACTCCTCTTTCCTCCTCTGCCATCTAAGAAGCCAGCAGTAGAAGGGAGGCCTGGTCGCTGTGAAAGGAATATTTAAAAGAGCAGCCGTTGGACACAGCTGTGCTGTGAGACCTTCTTGCTAAACATGTGCCCTGTTATCTTTCTTGAGATGCTCGCCTGCCATTTGGCAAAAGCTGTATGCATTGTGGTGTGTTTGAGTTCACCAACCATTATCAAGATCAATTTGGGCAGAAATAGAGAGACACTTGGTTGAATGGAGGCCAAGCTGAAATTCTGATTCTTGAGCATGTGATAATCCATGCAAAATGTTAGCCAATTTACATTTCAATTTTTAATCTTATTAGCAAGTATTCTTGCCACCTGATACCCTTTCCAGCAGCTGCGAAACCCCAAACTATATTGAATTCAATGAGAATTGCATGCATGAAATTTAAAGACTCAGGTTAGAATTATGTGTCCTTTAATAAAAGTTCTTTGCTGAACCATGTTAGTGTGGATTAGCTGTTTTAGCTAATGTCCAATGCCAAGGTTAGCAAATGAGGATATTTACAATGCTTTGTCAGTTTTCACAGGGAATACCTTTGTCACCAGCACCAAACTGTGAAGGCACTTTGGCTTCATTGAAGTCCATTTACTTTGGTACTGACATCATCTGGTTGACTAAGTTCATTACAGTTTTTAAGCATGGCTTGCTATTTGGTTTATGGTATAATTGGAAGTAATCAAGCTCACAAATGTGATAAATGCCACAAAACTATTCTAATTTCTTGAAATAAGACCTCACTTACCATTAAAATCTCAGTGTACCGCAGGTACCCTTGTACTTGGTTTGCTTTAATTCAAGGGTTTAACTTGTAAGTGAATCCAGTTGTCATGAAATCTGAAACTCCCTATTCAGAACAAGTCTGTATAGATTTGAGTGAAATCTCACATCAGGAGGAGTTTTGAGGTGACGTGGCTTCAGGTTGGTTAATTCAGAGACCTACGATGGGCCCAGTTTTTTCCATCTTTCTATACTACCATCCTCAGCATTTCCTGGCCTATTTCTCACCTGCTGTCTACATGTCTGCCCCAGGACTGGGCACTCCATGCAGATACTGTCACCACCAGGGGACAAAAAAGCCATTTCTTCCTCATGCGCCTCTTCAGAAGCCAGGGATTTTTCACAGATACACCCAGGAGACTTACACATCTGATGGGCCAGAAATGGGTCACTCACCCCTAAACACATGACTTGCAAGGGGATGGGGACACCTGTGTGCCTTAGATCCATCAGGTTGACCAAGTCTTATGTGGTAGGTAGGTACCAGAGCAAAAACTGGGCCCTGCCAGCATGAAAAAGGAGGAAATTGGTTGTTGGGTAAGTATCCGGCAGTGTCTCAGCAACCAGTAATTGGTGACTGCTAAATCTCACAGTCTACTATGCCTGTTATTTCTATTTATTTTAGGCTCCTGACTCTTTTCATTAAGAAACACAGCATTCATATATAAAATGCACAGAGTGGACATTCACAATATAGTCAGAGTTCTGGTTGGCATTTTGGTTCATAACTGAAGTTTATACCATGTAAGTCTTTATAGGACGCCATTTCTGAACAATCTGCCCATTTCATAAAGAAATAATGCAGGATGATATTTAGTGTAAAAACTAGAAGAGGAGCAGACCTCCTAGAACAATGATTGAGCAACACAGAAATAGAAAAAGGCTTGAAAGACATTAGAAAGAAAGTCAAGCCTGAGGTTAGGGATGACACCATGTGTACAGGCAGAGACAGAGACCCTGTACCCAGCAGTGTTCAGGGTCTCTAGATGACCGGGAGGCGTGTGTTGAAGATAGCACAGAAAATGAATTTGAGTGGGCACCCCATTCCAGAAAGGCACTTCAGTCTCAAGATATTCAGCTGAAGGAAGTTGAGAGGGTCTTGGGATCACTTTGCTTCAGCAGAACAGGCATGTGTGTAGGGAGAACTTCTCAAGATCCCAGAGGCTGAATGAGCCTTGGGCTGCGCCAGGTGTTCACTGACCACTAGTCTGGCCTCACAGGATTTCCAGAGTACCCTCCTGCATGTCCCCTACTAAGTTTATCTATTTGTAACAGGCTGCGTATCCTTTCTTTTCAGCACGTGGACACAGGGAACTCTTACCTTTGTGGGTACTTGAAGATTAAAGGCCTTACTGAGGTAAGTACTCACACAAACCAGCGCTGGAAAGTCCGTGGTGTAAGGCTCCACAGGCTCATTGGGGTTAAGGGCAGGCGGTCTCAACTCTTTGAGGCCTAATTAAAGCAGACTACTCCTGAGCATTGCTACTGTATAGGGAACATAAAGCAGACAGTTTCAGCGTGTCCTGTTGAGAATTGTACAGATTCACAAATCTTTTAAAGAAAAGTTTATGAGTATGTCAAAATTGTCACAACCAACACTATTGATTTTATTTTTAACCCTTTTTGGGGTAAAAAATAATAAGAATATAGCTACCACCCTCATCATAAGTTTAACAGTTTCTGAGATAAGCATCAGTCCTATAAAGAGATTTTAAGTTCCTTAAACCTCTTAGTTCATAGGAACAATGAAAAGTTACTGTCTGGGCGCAGTGGCTCGTGCCTGTAATCCCAACACTTTGGGAGTCCGAGGCATGCAGATCAGTTGAGGTAGGGAGACCAACCTGGCCAACATGGTGAAACCCCATCTCTACTAAACATACAAAAAAAAAAAAATTAGCCAGGCGTGGTGGCACGGACCTGTAGTTCCAACTACTTGGGAGGCTGAGGCACAGAGAATCACTTGAACCAGAGAGGCAGAGGTTGCAGTAAGCCAAGATCACACCGCTGCACTACAACCTGGGCAACAGAGCAAGACCCCGTCTCAAAAAAAAAAAAAAAAAAAGGAAAGTGACCATCTAGTTTCCAGCAGAAGTACCTGCTGTGCAGAGTATTTTCTTTTCTTTGAAGCAACTTTTTAAACCTCAGAACTCCTGGGACTTTAGAAAGCAAGGAGGAGCATCCTTTCTTTTCCATTAGCAAGGAAACAGGAAGTGGAAGGAGGTAGCTAGACTGGCCCTGTGAATGCTGGGAATGCCCAGGCCGGACCTAGCTGCAGGGGGCCTCTGGCCTTTGTCAACTGTCATGGTCTGATGACCCAGCAGTATTTGGATGGAGTGCTGTGCTGGATGGGACAGTGGAAAGGAACTGGGGTGGCATTCTTCTGCTGCCCCTTCCTCCATCTGTGACCTTTAACTTCTTTCAGTCTTCTCATCTGTGAAATTGAGAATTAAAAATTCCTGCCCCAAACTGGGTGCTGTGGCTCACACCTGTAATCCCAACATTTTGGGAGGTCAAAGCAGGAGGATCACTTGGGGCCAGGAATTCAAGACCAGCCTGGACAGCATAGCAAGACCTTGTCGCTACAAATAGTTTTTAAGAAATTAGCCAGGCATGGTGGTGTGTGCCTGTAGTCCTAGCTACTTGGAAGACTGAGGCTGGAGGATCGCTTGAGATGAGGATTTGAAGGCAGCAGTGTGCTGTGATTATGCCTGTGAATAGCCACTGCACTCCAGCCTGGGCAACCTAGGAAGATCCTCTCTCTTTAAAAAAAAAAGTACTGGGGTCAGGCATGGTGGCTCACACCTGTAATCCCAGCACTTTGGAAGGCTGAGGTGGGTGGATCACCTGAGGTCAGGAGTTCAAGACCAGCCTGGTCAACATGGTGAAACCTCGTCTTTACTGAAAATACAAAAATTAGCTGGGCGTGGTGGCAGGCACCTGTAATCCCAGCTACTCAGGAGGCTGAGGCAGGAGGATCGCTTGAACCCAGGAGGTGAAGGTTGCAGTGAGCTGAGATTGCACCATTGCACTCCAGCCTGAGCAACAAGAGCGAAACTTTGTCTCAAAAAAAAAAAAAAAAAAGTCCTGCTCTAAGACAATCAGTGGACTTGTTCTGGGAGTGTTAGAGAAAATGACAGACTCGAATATGATACTAATATGTGATTCTCTTATAAAGTCCTGACGAGCCTCAGTCTTAAGACAGGTTTCTGGCTCCTGGTTCCTATCTGGTTCTCCTGCTTTTCTATTAGAAGCTTGACTGATTGAGGATCTCCTAAGAAGTTTGTTGTTGAGACAAAAGGTATTTCTTATTTAACTCGAGAATTGTATCTAATCAAGTAGGAGTAGAAATGATAGCAAAATACAGGATTCCAGCCTTTGTTTTTGTGGTAGGAGAAAAGATACTAAAACAGAATATGCTCAACTCTCAGGTAGCCACATACATTAGTTAACTGGGTGCAGAACACAAACACTGAATGTCATAAGGAAACCAGCAAGTGTGTAAGACATTGGAATGTTAATGCTGACTCCAAAACCAGTCATTTGAGTGATAAGAAGCTGCACAGAGGCCGGGCGCAGTGGCTCAAGCCTGTAATCCCAACACTGGGAGGCCAAGACGGGCGGATCACGAGGTCAGGAGATCGAGACCATCCTGGCTAACACGGTGAAACCCCGTCTCTACTAAAAATACAAAAAAAAAACTAGCCGGGCGAAGTGGCGGGCGCCTGTAGTCCCAGCTACTGGGGAGGCTGAGGCAGGAAAATGGCGTAAACCCGGGAGGTGGAGCTTGCAGTGAGCTGAGATCCGGCCACTGCACTCCAGCCTGGGCGACAGAGCAAGATTCCGTCTCAAAAAAAAAAAAAAAGAAGCTGCACAGAAATGGTAAGTAGCATTGGAAATCTTGAAGAAGTATACAGAAATGCTAATGGCATTGAGCTCTCCTTTGGGAGCAAGTAGCCCTTCCTTTAGGAAGCCCCTGTCGAGAACAGCAGTCAGGCTCCTTTGAGGAGGGGGCATTGACAATGGCCCTTCATTGGGGTCTAACCCAAGGGGAGCCCTAGGCTCTTAACAGAACCTCTGCAGATGGCGTAGCCTTGATGAGCACATACCCTCCCCAGAGTTGCCTGTTCCTGGTCGAGCAATAAATAAACCACATTATGCTGCTGCAGGGGTGTTGAGTTAAAGCAAGTCCTGCTCAGGCCTTAGATGTAGAAGAATTCTTTTTAAATAATGTTTTTTAGTAGCTTTATTGATATATATTCACATATCATACATTTCACCCATTTAAAGTATACAGTTCATTGGCTTCTAGTGTATTCACAAAGTTGTGCAACTATGTGATAACTTTTTTTTTTTTTTTTTTTTTTTGAGACGGAGTCTCGCTTAGTCGCCCAGACTGGAGTGCAGTGGCGTGATCTCGGTTCACTGCAAGCTCCACCTCCTGGGCTCACGCCATTCTCCTGCCTCAGCCTCCAGAGTAGCTGGGACTACAGGTGCCTGCCACCACATCTGGCTAATTTTTTGTATTTTTAGTAAAGACAGCGTTTCATTGTGCTAGCCAGGATTATCTCGATCTCCTGACCTTGTGATCCACCCATCTTGGGCTCCCATAGTGCTGGGATCACAGGCATGAGCCACCATGCCTGGCAAAATATCAAATTTTTAATTTAATTAAACTATAATTTGGGTTTTAGTCATAGTAGTTGTCTTCCTCATGTATACAATGTGGAAAAGTATCTACTAAAATGAAGATAGGCCAGGAACAGTGGCTCACGCCTATAATCCCAGCACTTTGGGAGGCTGAGGCAGGTGGATCACCTGAGGTCAGGAGTTCAAGACCACTTGGACAACATGGTGAAATACCGTCTCTACTAAAAATACAAAAATTAGCTGGGCGTGGTAGTGGGCACCTGTAATCCCAGCTACTCAGGAGGCTGAGGCAGGAGAATCACTTGAACCCAGGAGGCAGAGTTTGTGGTGAGTCCAGATCCTGCCACTGGACTCCAGCCCGGGCAACAGAGTGAGACTTTGTGTCAAAAAATTTAAAAAAGGAGATAAATGGCCTCTTAGCTACCTCACATCTCACATTCACAAACAAGCACAGCTTTTTTTTTTTTTTTTTTTTTTTTTAGGCTTGGGCATACATGTGCAGGTTTGTTACATAGATAAATTTATGTCACGGTTTATAACTGTTATAACTATATAACTGTTGTACAGATTATTTTGTCACCCAGGTACTAAGCCTAGTACTCAATAGTTATTTTTTCTGCTCCTCTCCCTTCTCCCATCCTCTACCCTCAAGTAGGCCCCATTGTCTGTTCTTCCGTTCTTTTTTTTTTTTTTTTTTGAGATGAAGTCTCGCTCTGTTGCCCAGGCTTGATTGTAGTGGTGCAATATCCACTCACTGCAACCTCTGCCTCCCAGGTTCAAACAGTTCTGCTCAGCTTCCCAGGTAACGTGTACCACCACGCTGGGCTAAATTTTTTTGTACTTTTGGTGGAGATGGGGTTTCACCATGTTGGCTAGGCTGGTTTTGAACTCTTGACCTCAGGTGATTTGCCTACCTCGGCCTCCCAAAGTGCTGGGATTACAGGCGTGAGCCTGTTGTTTCCTTCTTTGTGCCCATGAGTTCTTATCATTTAGCTCCTACTTACAAGGGTGGTATTTGGTTTTCTGTTCCTGCATTAGTTTGCTAAGGATAACGGCCTCTAGCTCTATCCATGTTCACGCAAAAGACATTATCTCATTTCTTTTTATGGCTGCATAGTATTCCTTGGTGTGTATATACCACGTTTTCTTTATCCAATCTGTCATTGATGGGCATTTAAGTTGACCCATGTTTTACTGTTGTGAATAGTGCTACAGTGAACATTTGCATGCATGTGTCTTTATAGTAGAATGATTTATATTCCTCTGGGTATATACCCAATAATGGGATTGCTGGGTCCAATGGTAGTTCTGTTTTTAGCTCTTTGAGGAATTGCCACATTGCAAAACAGAGCTTTAAAGTTTGTTTTGATGCCTTCGGAAATGAAATTCTGGAAATGTAAAGAATAAATGCCAAATAACATTCCTTTTGCACTTTTGAGCCATCTGTCAGTCAAGAGAGGCAAACTTTCTGGGGAACCAGCAGCTTTCAGGGGGTACCTGGGAACCCAGCCTTTGGGGGCCTATGGGCAGGCCCCCCATTTACTCATTACTTGGGTTTGGAAGGATTGGAAGCTCCAGCTGAAGTTGTACTACACTTGTGCTGAACTAGGGAGACAGGTCACACCTACCAAAACTCACAGAAACAGAAGTGCCAGTTTTTGTCATAGTATGAGATTCCTGTGTGTTCCAGAAGTTCCTGTTGACTTACCGGCCAATTGAATGTTAGTCCCCCAGAAGACAGGTCTACATGGAAAGTCGTGGTACCCATCACCAGAGAGTTTTGGGTGAGCCTGGAATCAGTGAGAGGATTAGTTGGGGGACTTAAATGGCTGACAACAGCCAGACTCACCACGGGATGCTCACTCCTGCTTTTGCTGCCTCTCCTACTCATTTCTTGATATCCTTTCTTCTGACATGGTTTTTTCGTCTGCTCTATAAATTACCCCTCATTGGGCTGTAATAAAGTGCTTGAATTTCCTGTTCCTGCTCTGAGAATATTTTATCTTTTCGGTGACTTCTGTATACACTGAATCTCATTTATTAGGTATTTATTTTATTTAATTCTCAAAGTTTGAGGGTGCCCTGTAGTCACCCTGATATACTGCCTAAAGTATGTTTACAAAGAAGTCAGCGCAGAATTATTCATTAGGAAAACTAGTGATTTAAACTATAAGTGTTTTAATCGTATTAGGACCTCCTCCCCACCCCTCCCTTTTTTTAATAATAGAGACCAGGTCTTACTATGTTGCCCAAGCTGGTCTTGATCTCCTAGGCTCGAGCGATCCTCCTGCCTTGGCCCCCTAAAGTGCTGGCATTACAGTTGTGAGCCACCAGGCTTGGCCTTGTATTAAAACCTCTATCATTTCATCCTATCCCTTTCAGGGAAGTTCAGAAAAAAAGATTAAAGCTTGATAATATAAATAGCTTCTAGTTGGCTCATGCCTGTAATCCCAGCACTTTGGGAGGCCGAGGCGGGTGGATCATGAGGTCGGGAGTTCAAGACCAGCCTGGCCAACGTGGTGAAACCCCGTCTCTACTAAAAATACAAAATTAGCCAGGCATGGTGGCAGGCACCTGTAATCCCAGCTACTCGGGAAGCTGAGACAGAGAATTGCTTGAACCCGGGAGGCGGAGGTTGCAGTGAGCCGAGATTGTGCCACTGCACTCCAGCCTGGGTGACAGAGGGAGACTCTATCTCAAAAAAAAACAAAAAAAGCTTCTAGTTTAAAATATCAAATTCAAATGCTGATTTATTGAGAACTTTTTCCTTAGTAGTCTTTCCTAGAACAGATTATAATTAAAAGTTAGCTTATACCAGCTGGGCGTGGTGGCTCACGCCTGTAATCCCAGCACTTTGGGAGGCTGAGGCAGGCGGATCACGAGGTCAGGAGATGGAGACCATCCTGGCTAATATGGTGAAACCCCGTCTCTACAAAACATACAAAAAATTAGACGGGCATGGTGGCGGGCGCCTGTAATCCCAGCTACTCGGGAGGCTGAGGCAGGAGAATCACCTGAACCCGGGAGGCAGAGGTTGCAGTGAGCCGAGATCGCGCCACTGCATTCCAGCCTGGGCAACAGAGCGAGACTCTGTCCCAAAAAAAAAAAAGTTAGCTTATACCTTAAAAATTAGGTTTACATTTAGGAAAATTTCTCCTCTCTCATTTTTTCAGTCTGTGTATTTAAATATTTATGTGAAGAATCCAGCAACAGTGTTAGGATAGGGGGTTTGTGGATTTGGAGCAGTGTTAGATTTATCATATTTTAGGTTCACTGTTAAGGAAACAGATTCCCTCCATGGTATCATCCTAAAGAAGGCCTCCTGAGTCACCTGCAGTGGTGGTGATGTTCTGTTTCCTGGGAGCCTCTGCGCCAGTGGCTTTTAGTGTGGCAGCCTCTCTCAGGAAGGTCCTGCACTACATGGAGGCCAGCTTGGTAGATGTGGCAAAGCCATCAGAACGAGGTGTTTGATGCAGAATAAGAGGGGCTTACATCTGATCTGAAGGAAAAACATGGGCCCTCTGCAGTCCTCGACATTAGGACTGTAATCTGTGGTTTGCCAGGCCAGTGACTGTCATAACCGTGCTCCTGGCAGACACCAGGGGCTGGCAAGGTAGCCTGAGGGGCGGGTAGTTGGTTGGTTTCTACAAATGCAGGGAAATTGTAGAATTTTTACGGTGTTAACTTTTTGTCTTATTAATCTTTTTGAAAATCATTGGTGCCTACTTACTAACGCACGAACAAAGAGCAATTAACAAAGCACCCAAGCCAGCACGTGGCTTCTTGCTTATGTTTTCAACGGCGTGGTTTTTACATTCAGACACGATTTACATATGTTTTCCTCATAGAAATTGTTCTTAGTTCATGTGTTTTTCCTCATATAAGTTGTTCTTAGTTCATGTGACAATTAAATGTATCCCTATATATCAAGGTAAGACTACCTTCAGGGACCATTTCTATAGTTCATTACTAAAAGTTTCTCAACATATAGAACACTGAAAAAAGTATTTAATTATTATTATTTTTTTTTTTTTGAGACAGAGTTTTGCTCTTATTGCCCAGGCTGTAGTGCAATGGCGCGATCTCGGCTCATTGCAAACTCCACCTCCGGATTCAGGCAGTTCTCCTGCCTCAGCCTCCCAAGTAGCTGGGATTACAGGCATGCGCCACCACGCCTGGCTAATTTTGTATTTTTAGTAGAGATGAGGTTTCTTCATGTTCATGAGGCTGGTCTCGAACTCCTGATCTCAGGTGATCCTCCCACCTCAGCCTTCCAAAGTGCTGGGATTACAGGCATGATCCTCCGCACCCGGCCAAAATAAAAGGTATTCTAGGCCGGGTGCGGTGGCTCACACCTGTAATCCTAGCACTTTGGGAGGCCAAAGCGGGTGGATCACCTGAGGTCAGAAGTTTGAGACCAGCCTGGCCAACATGGTGAAACCCCGTCTCTACTAAAAATACAAACATTAGCTGGGCGTGGTGGCGGCCACCTGTAATCCCAGCTACTCAGGAGACTGAGGTAGGAGAATTGCTTGAACCCAGGGTGTGAGAGGAGGTTGCAGTGAGCCGAGATTGTGCCACTGCACTCCAGCCTGGGCGACAGAGCAAGACTGTCTCAGGAAAAAAAAAAAAAAAAAAGGTATTCTACCCCAAAATCCACCCCTGGAACCTTGGAGAATTGGTGTAAAAGGGACAAATGACTGAGCCAGTTGGAGAACCAGTGGTTTGAGAGAGCCTTAGTGGTAAGCACAGGGATTTTGGAGCCTCTTTGGTTCTAACCTTGGAAAGTAAAATCTACTAAGTTATGATCTGCTTTGTATGCTAGAATATTCAAAATTTACTTGTGGAAACATCCAAATTCTTTTCTAAGAGACTAGCACATAACAAGTGAAGTCAAAGAAGAGCTGTCTGCTCCTGGCAAAATCCAGGAAACCCTTCATTCTCTGGGTGATTTCGATTCAGGTCCGTTGCCACAGCTTGTTGGCAAACTGGCTGGATCTAACTCTGGTTTGGGTTGTCAGGTAGCAGTGTCAAGGTACTGGAAAGAAGTTAAAGCAAAGTTGATTCTTCCTTTGTAAAAAGGTTAAAAACTCTCAGTCACCATCTTATTTTGATATTTGGGTTTTTACCATAGGAGTATCCAACCCTTACGACCTTCTTTGAAGGAGAAATAATCAGCAAAAAACACCCTTTCTTAACTCGCAAGTGGGATGCAGATGAAGATGTTGATCGGAAACACTGGGTGAGTAAATCTGATCTGCGCTGTGTCATCCAGGGGCTGCTAGAGAACTGAAGAAATGCTGGGAGCCAGAGACCTTGTCCCTTATGTGGTATTATTGGGGCTTTGCAGCCAAGTAAAAGGTTGCGCCGCACACAGACCTCAGTTGTTCCATCTTCCTTATGAGAAGAGTTTAAATACACTCTGACCTGCTGCTTAAATAGCAAATGGTGGTCTGATGATAGCAACCCCAGAGTTCTAGCCAGAACTTTGCTCAGCTATCAGAATCTTAACAGTGTCCTCCTATCCTTCCCACCTGTTTGTCTATCTTCTGTCCACTATTCCTTTCAAATCACCTCTGCTTGGGGAAAACCCTGTGAAACATGCAGTGATGACCTCTGGCTTTGGGGCTGGCATGAGATGGAGATGATGTTGTGGGAATCTGCCCTCCCGCTGGCTTATCAGGGCAGAGCCACATCGTTTCTTTTTATCCTAGCTCCTAACAGACAAGTATAGTCTTGTCTTAAGTACACCCCTATAAATCCTGCTGCCACTGCTTTTTAACTGTCAAGTGTAGAGCATTCTCACTCAGCGGTAGTAAGTGCTTCAAGACAACTCAGAGTTAGTGTCCTGGGATCTTTTCATTGGTTGTCATATAAGTACCGTGTCTTCAAAAATCAGTTTCTTGGCTGGGTGCGGTGGCTCGCACCTGTAATCCCAGCACTTTGGGAGGCTGAGGCGGGTGGATCATGAGGTCAAGAGATCGAGACCATCCTGGTTAACACGGTGAAACCCCATCTCTACTAAAAATACAAAAAATTAGCCAGGTGTGGTGGCATGTGCCTGTAGTCCCAGCTACTCGGGAGGCTGAGGCAGGAGAATGGTGTGAACCTGGGAGGTGGAGCTTACAGTGAGGCGAGATCGCGCCACTGCACTCCAGCCTAGGCAACAGAGCAAGACTCCGTCTCAAAAAAAAAAGAAAAGAAAAGAAAAGAAAAAAAAATCAGTTTCTCAGCCTATCTAGTAACCTTTTGCTTTAGTTGACCATGGTGATGGTGAATTTTTGTTTAACACTGGAGAAGTTCAATGGGTTTACCCTCCGTAAACCAACCAGAAATGGCTGTGTCAGTAGTGAAGATTCTAGAACTCGTTCTTCCCATTGCCTCTCACACCTGGCTGTCTAAACTCTCCCCTGGTTCTGGCACAGCAGTCTGTGGAGAGAACTCCCACAGACCGTTGTCTTGAGTCCACCTCACTAGAGATCAATTGCTTTGCTTACTAATGTTTTTTATTTTTTTATTTTATTAAAAAACTTTTGGCCGGGCGCGGTGGCTCAAGCCTGTAATCCCAGCACTTTGGGAGGCCGAAATGGGCGGATCACGAGGTCAGGAGATCGAGACCATCCTGGCTAACACGGTGAAACCCCGTCTCTACTAAAAAATACAAAAAACTAGCCAGGTGATGTGGTGGGCACCTGTAGTCCCAGCTACTCGGGAGGCTGAGGCAGGAGAATGGCGTAAACCCGGGAGGCAGAGCTTGCAGTGAGCTGAGATCCAGCCACTGCAGTCCAGCCTAGGCGACAGAGCGAGACTCTGTCTCAAAAAAAAAAAAAAAAATTTTTTTTAGAGTTGGGGTCTTGCTCTGTTGTCCATGCTGGAGTGCAATGGCATGATAATAACTCACTGCAGCCTCAACCTCCTGGGCTCAAGTAATCCTCCCACCTCAGCACCCTGAGTAGCTAGAACTACAGGCACGTTCCACCACACCCAGCTCATTTTCTTTTATTTTTGCAGAGACAGTCTCACTATGTTACCCAGGCTGGTCTTGAACTCCTAGTTTTAAGTGATCCTCCTGCCTTGGCCTCCCAAAGTGTTGGGATTATAGGTGTGAGCCACTGCACCCAACCTGTTTTTTTGGTTTTTCTTTTTTGGGGGTTTTTGTTTTGTTTTATTCTGTTTTGTTTTTGTTTGTTTGTTTTTTGAGATGGAGTCTTGCTCTGTCGCCCAGGCTGGAGTGCAGTGGCGCAATCTCGGCTCACTGCAAGCTCTGCCTCCTGAGTTCACGCCATTCTCCTGCCTCAGCCTCCCAAGTAGCTGGGACTACAGGCACCTGCCACCACATCCGACTAATTTTGTGTACTTTTAGTAGAGATGGGGTTTCACCATGTTAGCCAGGATGGTCTCGATCTCCTGACCTCGTGATCCGCCCACCTCAGCCTCCCAAAGTGCTGGGATTACAGGCGTGAGCCACCGCGCCCAGCCTGGTTTTGTTTTGAGACAGAGTCTCACTCTGTCACCCAGGCTGGAGTTCGTGGCATAATCTCAGCTCACTGCAACCTCCGCCTCCCAGATTCAGGTGATTCTCATCTCTCAGCCTCTCGAGTAGCTGGGATTACGGACGTGCGCCACCACGCCTGGCTAATTTTTGTATTTTTAGTAGAGACAAGGTTTCGCCATGCTGGCCAGGCTGGTCTTGAACTCCAGGTCTCAAGTAATCCACCTGCCTTGGCCTCCCACAGTGCTGGGATTACAGGCGTGAGCCACCATGCCCAGCCCCAAGCTGTTTTTTACTTGAGTAAGAAAAGGAGATCTATCAAATACTGAGGTTCAGTTAAATTTAAATTTAAACTTGAGGCCGGGCGCGGTGGCTCAAGCCTGTAATCCCAGCACTTTGGGAGGCCGAGACGGGCGGATCACGAGGTCAGGAGATCGAGACCATCCTGGCTAACACAGTGAAACCCCGTCTCTACTAAAAATACAAAAAACTAGCTGGGCGAGGTGGCGGGCGCCTGTAGTCCGAGCTACTCCGGAGGCTGAGGCAGGAGAATGGCGCAAACCCGGGAGGCGGAGCTTGCAGTGAGCTGACATCCGGCCACTGCACTCCAGCCCGGGCTACAGAGCAAGACTCCGTCTCAAAAAAAAAAAAAAAAAAAAAAAAAAAAATTTAAACTTGAGCTTTTTAGAGCATTTTTTGAATTCTGTACATTTTGATTGTTGTAGCAAATGGACATCAATAGCTAGAGAGTCATTTGTGTCTCTCTGTGATACAAGAGAATGCACATAACCTGAGTATCCAGAAGGTTGGGGGAGCCCAAGTGGTGTATGAAGGTGCTGGGTACCAGCAGGTGGAGTTGGAAGGGCTCCCTGGTACCATCTGCACCCACCTCTGCCCAGCGCTAGGCTCTTCCTGCATGGCTTGCTGCCTCACAAGATGGCTCCTTCCTGTCCTGTACAGCCCCAGAGTAGAAGGTTCTTCCCTGTAGTAAACCACAGCCTCTCTCCCATTCAACTCTTTTTTCCATTTTATATTGGTCCTGCAAAAAGCAAAGTCTTTGAAGCCCAGTGACACTCGGTTTTAGGCTAGGTTGACTACAAATTAAATATTTGAAAAGCAACTCTTAATTTTCCCATTGACTTCCATTAGGACACTGGAAGAGATCTGGGTCTGCAGACTCTGCTAGACTGGATTGAAACATTTTGGGTGAGAGAGGAACTAAGAAGGCCACCCTTGGTACTGGCATGTGAGGTGTGGTTGAGCCAGGGAGCTGAGCCTATGGAGTGCTTCCTTCTCCAGCAGTTTGTGGCTGCTTTTTTAGTACTCAGCATTTCCCCTAACTTTCCCCACTCATGGAGGACTCCCAGGTTCCCACGTGGGATTCCTGGAGCTCTGTACTGCACCTGGGTTTGTCTGAGATTTACAATGTTGAATACACTTCACCTAGGCTGTCATTTTTTCATTATAAACTAGAATCAGAGATATTGTATTGCACCCTCAGATTTTCCTTAGTGGTATTTAAGTTGCTATTATACTAGTGCTGTAAAGTCAAGATTCCATATATTCAGTCTACATAGGATAAAAATGTCTATGTGACACTGGGCGTGGTGGCTCACGCCTGTAATGCCAGCACTTTGGGAGGCCGAGGCAGATGGATCACCTGAGGTCAGGAGTTCGAGAACAGCCTGGCCAACATGGTGAAAGCCCATCTCTACCAAAAATATAAAAATTAGCCAGGCATGGTGACACATGCCTGGAATCCCAGCTACTCAGGAGGCTGAGGCAGGAGAGTCACTTGAACCTGGGAAGCAGAGGTTGCAATGAGCTGAGATCATGCCATTGCACTCCAGCCTGAGCAACAGGACCGAGACTTTGTCTCAAAAAATAATAATAAAATAAATCTATGTGACAAAATCTATGACTTAGTATCTCTGTATCTTGATTTTTTGTTTAAGATGTTTTCTTGGCCGGGCGCGGTGGCTCAAGCCTGTAATCCCAGCACTTTGGGAGGCCGAGACGGGCGGATCACGAGGTCAGGAGATCAAGACCATCCTGGCTAACACGGTGAAACGCCGTCTCTACTAAAAAATACAAAAAACTAGCCGGGCGAGGTGGCAGGCGCCTGTAGTCCCAGCTACTCGGGAGGCTGAGGCAGGAGAATGGCGTAAACTCGGGCGGCGGAGCTTGCAGTGAGCTGAGATCCGGCCACTGCGCTCCAGCTTGGGCGACAGAGCGAGACTCCGTCTCAAAAAAAAAAAAAAAAGATGTTTTCTTATCAAATTAACACATGCTTATTTAAAAATATTTGAAAAAATAGAAAAGCTGGAGGAAAAGGAGTAATCTATGGCAACACCTAAAACTAAAATGCTGTTAACCTCTTCCTGAATCTCTTTTGGGTATACAGTGTATACTTGTTTTTTGTCTTTTTTAAAAATGGGATCATAAGATGCAGTTTTGTAACCTATTCCTGATCTCCTGTTGTAAATGTAGAGTCAGCCCTCCATATATGTGGGTTTTGTATCTGTGGATTCAACCAGCCACAGTTTGAAAATATTTGAAAAAAAAAATTGCATCTGTACTGATGATATATAGATTTTTTCTTTTTCTTTTTTGTTTTTTGAGACAGAGTCTCACTCTATTGCCCAGGCTGGAGTGCAGTGGCGTGATCTCGGCTCACTGCAAGCTCTACTCTCGGGTTCAAGCCATTCTCCTCCTCAGCCTCCCAAGTAGCTGGGACTACAGGCAGCCGCCACCACACCTGGCTAATTTTTTTGTATTTTTAGTAGAGACAGGGTTTCACCATGTTAGCCAGGATGGTCTTAATCTCCTGACCTTGTGATCTGCCCACCTCAGCTTCCCAAAGTGCTGGGATTACAGGTGTGAGCCACTGCGCCTGGCAGATGTATAAATTTTTTGTTCTTGATATTCTTCCTTGAACAATACAGTATAGCCACTATTCACTTAGTATTTACATCAAATTAGGTATTGTAAGTAATCTAGAGATGCTATAAAGTATAGAGGAGGATGTGTGTAGGTTATCAGCAAATACTGCACTGTTTTATATCTGGGACTTAAGCATCTGCAGATTTTGGTATTCATGGGGGTCTTGGAACCAATCCCTCACAGATATTGAAGGACAAGGTTATCACATGTATCTAGTGTCTACTTAGCTAGCTGGCCCAAGCCCCTAGATTATGCAGAGACACAAGTTTCACAAAGCCCTCTTTTCTGAGGCTGGGCAGGCTGTTTCTAAGCTGCTCTGCGTGGCTCTTTTTGCTACTTTGGATTTACTTGCAGAGGTCTTCTCATTAATTGTTCTTAGTTTTCATCTGTTTATTTTGTCTGTCTGTTCACCATTCCCATCCTTTGGCCTTTTCCTCGGCCATGTTAACAAGGCAGGCGTAGGGCAGTGGGGCCTCAACTGGAGTCCAAGTATCTGCCCCAGGGTTGAGTCTGCATTCAATGGGGTGACCATGGGGTCCCATCTGTTACTTGGCCTTAGCTGCCCTTTTGGGAGCCACATCTCCAGCTGTCATGCCTTGGGAAGGTGAGTGTACCTGGGCACATAAGCATAGTTCTGAGAGCAGCCTCTCCTCTCAGTCAATTGGCACACTCTCTTTTCTGCTTTCAGGGCAAGTTTCTGGCTTTTTATCAGTATGCAAAATCATTTAACTCAGATGACTTTGATTATGAAGAGCTGAAGAATGGAGACTACGTCTTCATGAGGTGGAAGGTAAGGTCCCGCCAGGTGGCCCCTCAGACTCCCAACAAGCCAGGCCCTGTACTGCACCTACATACCCACTCTAACCAAGGGCTCCCCATGTCCAGTGCTCATCACAGCTGGTTGTCATGGCAAAGTCTTCAGGGCAGGGTCTTTGCACACCTATAAAAAGTGGGCACAGCTCCAGGGCACGCACTGGTTAACTGCTGATGTCCCAGACAGCTCCTCCTTGCTGTGCTTTTGGTAGGTAGCAAGTGGATTTGGGCCTAGGTGGCCGCCTCTAACATTGTTTTCTCCTTTTCCTTTTTCCCACCCAAGAATCTTATTGAACCCCCAGGTTGAATCACTCCAAGTGTTCTTTGGATTCAAGGCAGAGCCAAACTTCCTTTGAACTTAGTCAGATCCCTCTATGGGCTTAAACACCATCCGTGGGCTGGGTCCCCTCCACCACATCCTTTTCCCAGAGGTCAGGAAAGTCTCACCTCCTCTACTTCCCTCCAGCTCAGGAAATGAGGGACCGGGAATGGAACGTGAGTTTTTGACTCAGCAGCACTCAGAGAGCCCCACCTGACTGACTTGATGGATTGGCTTTTAGCTGCAAGATCATTTGTGCTCCCTGCTTTGATAACGTGATATTTACAGCCCCAGAATAGCAAAATCAGGAAGCCAGTTTGTTAAATAACTTTGAGAACATACACCCACCTCCAACCCCTAGTCCCCAGTCTGTAGGGAAAAAGTTGTTTTATCTTGAAATCTTGGCAGCTTTCATAAAGATGAATCATTTTGAGTTGCCTTTCCCGGTCTTTACTTTGCATAGCTTACCACTTTAAGAAGTGGGAATCAGCAGGGCGCAGTGGATCACACCTGTAATCCTAGCACTTTGGGAGGCCAGGGCAGGCAGATCATGAGGTCAAGAGATTGAGACCATCCTGGCCAACATGGTGAAACCCCATCTCTACTAAAAACTAAAAAAATTAGCTGGGCATGGTGGCGCGCCCCTGTAGTCCCAGCTACTTGGGAGGCTGAGGCAGGGGAATCACTTGAACCTGGGAGACAGAGGTTGCAGTGAGCTAGGATCGCACCACTGCACTCCAGCCTGGTGACACAGCAAGACTCCATCTCAAAAAAAAAAAGGGGGGGAATCACTGGGCACGGTGGCTCACGCCTGTAATCCCAGCACTTTGGGAGGCCAAGGCAGCCAGATCACAAGGTCACAAGATCCTGCGTTCAAGCAATTCTCCTGCCTCAGCCTCCCAAGTAGCTGGGATTACAGGTGCCCACCACCATGCCCTGCTGATTTTTTGTATTTTTAGTAGAGATGGGTTTTTGCCCTGTTGGCCAAGCTGGTCTCGAAATCCTGACCTCAGGTGATCCACCCACCTCAGCCTCCCAAAGTGTTGGGATTACAGGCTTGAGCCACTGCACCGGACCTGAATTTTAAAACTAATTTTAAAAGCCACAATTTTAGAAGTTGAATAAGGAATGGGAGAGTGTCTTAAATTTGTTTAAAAAGCAATGTAGGCCGGGCGCGGTGGCTCAAGCCTGTAATCCCAGCACTTTGGGAGGCCGAGATGGGCGGATCACGAGGTCAGGAGATCGAGACCATCCTGGCTAACACGGTGAAACCCCGTCTCTATTAAAAAATACAAAAAAACTAGCCGGGCGAGGTGGCGAGCGCCTGTAGTCCCAGCTGCTCGGGAGGCTGAGGCAGGAGAATGGCGTGAACCCGGGAGGCGGAGCTTGCAGTGAGCTGAGATCCGGCCACTGCACTCCAGCCTGGGCGACAGAGCAAGACTCCGTCTCAAAAAAAAAAAAAAAAAAAAAAAAAAAGCAATGTAGTTGTTTTGCCTCCGAAGAATGTCCCAGGGTGGCTCATCTGTGGTCCTTTAGTAGACCACCTGAGGCCCTGGAGCTTCTGACCTCATCTCTCTGGGAAAGTAGTTGCCAGGACCTGGGTTTCCAGCTTTCAGCTCCAGCAGAGGTGTCTCTCCTAAGGTGCCTGGTCAAGAACAGTACCGTTCTGACTGCTTTTGACAAGGTGTCAAGCTCTTAGAGGGGGTGTCACAGGGGCTACTGGCAACTGCTCTGTACTCAGAAAGGTCCACAGACCTACAGAAGTGACTCACTGTTCTAGATGTTATCAAGCATCTGGTGACAGTTCTGGGAACTGCAGCAGAAACCTAGCTCTTCCCAGGTTGGTTGTCTGTGGTCTCTGAAAGATAGAGAGGCAGGTGAGTAGGTACTGATTTATGTATTAGATGTTTACTGATTTATGTATTAGATGTTTCGGCCATGATACCTTCTCTGAATTGCTGATCCTAGTGAGTTGAAGACACAGTTTGTTGCTTTAGTATATAGAATACTCCAGGAGCACATGAACGCTTTTCAGAAGTCAGGCTGAGACCCCACGGGCCCACCATCACCCAACAAGTCTGGGTTAGACTATGAGATCCTATATTTTTCTGGAGTGGTCCTTAGAACCCCCGATGCTTAACAGGGAGGCCCCGTGGGTGGTCAGAGAATGCTGTCTGTTACTGACCCTCTTCATCTGTGTGCAGGAACAGTTTCTGGTCCCAGATCACACGATCAAAGACATCAGTGGTGCTTCTTTTGCCGGGTTCTACTACATCTGCTTTCAGAAGTCAGCAGCCTCCATAGAGGGCTACTACTACCATAGGAGTTCAGAATGGTGAGGACCCCCAAAGACAGAGGCCATGGGGAGGGTTTCCTGCCCGGCTGGCTCTCCCTTGGCTCATCGAACCCAAAAGCAATATCTTAGCCTGTCTCTGTATAGATTCTGTGCTTTATTTAGATGCTGAGAGCTTATTTCATTGATCTCAGTTGCTCACAATAAGGCCTTATCCCTATCCACACAGCAGAGTAAATGAGATGAAAATGAAGTATAGGTGAAAGGACTCATTTCTAAGCACTTTTAAGCAATACTGTATTTTTGGCAATGTTTATCTCAATCTTGCTGGTTTTTATGTAATCTTTGCAAATTGAATTAGTAACTAAAATGTGAATTGATCCAGTAGTGGACAGTGTGAATTTTGCTGTCAGCAGCTTTTTAGATTTTGTGGCTGCATTTCTTAGAGTTGGTCCGACATGCACTTGATTTAAGGCTCGTGACCTGGGGGCTTGTGAGTGGACAGTCAGTGTGTTACCAATGGTAAAGGACTGAACTCTGCCTAAATGCTAACTTTTGCCACCTTTTGGGGGATTCTCCTGCCTCCTTGCTGCTTTTTAAGCACCTTACTGTCCCCGGAGGGCAAACCATATGATAAAATGCCTGATTTCCTCTCTGAAGGTAAAAATTCTCTCTTTCCTTTCCAGTATTTCACACTTTGTTGTATGTGAAGTGATCCTACCCTAGATTCCTTGTTCAGTGGTAACGAAATTATATCTGCAAGTAAATGCCAGCCCTGTAGCCACAATTTTTAGGCTTTCAGTAATTGTTTTCATGCGAGTTTGTAAAACTTTTTATAATCCTTTTTAAAAATAACAGCTTTGGTCCAGGCACAGACGCCTGTAATCCCAGCACTTTGGGAGGCCGAGGTGGGCAGATCACGAGGTCAGGAGTTCGACACCAGCCTTGCCAATATGGTGAAACCCCATCTCTACTAAAAATACAAAAATTAGCCAGGCGTGGTGGTACGCACCTGTAGTCCTGGCTACTCAGGAGGCTGAGGCAGGAGAATCGCTTGAACCTGGGAGGCAGAGGTTGCAGTGGGCCGAGATTGCACTACTGCACTCCAACCTGGATGACAGAGCGAGACTTCATCTCAAAAAAAAAAATGGCTGGGCACAGTGGCTCATGCCTGTAATCCCAGCACTTTGGGAGGCTGAGGCAGGTGGATCACAAGGTAAAGAGATCAAGACCATCCTGGCCAACACGGTGAAACCCCATCTCTACTAAAAATACAAAAATTAGCTGGGCGTGGTGGCACATGCCTGTAGTCCCAGCTACTCGGGAGGCTGAGGCAGGAGAATCACTTGAACCCGGGAGGTGGAGGTTGCAGTGAGCCGAGATCGCGCCACTGCACTCCAATCTGGCAACAGAGTGAGATTCCATCTCAAATAAAATAAAATAAAATAATAGCTTTACTGAGATATTATTTGAATACCATACATGACTCATTTAAAGTGTACAAGTCGGCCGGGCGCGGTGGCTCAAGCCTGTAATCCCAGCACTTTGGGAGGCCGAGACGGGCGGATCACGAGGTCAGGAGATCGAGACCATCCTGGCTAACACGGTGAAACCCCATCTCTACTAAAAAAATTACAAAAAACTAGCCGGGCGAGGTGGCGGGTGCCTGTAGTCCCAGCTACTCGGGAGGCTGAGGCAGGAGAATGGCATGAACCCGGGAGGCGGAGCTTGCAGTGAGCTGAGTTCCGGCCACTGCACTCCAGCCTGGGTGACAGAGCAAGACTCCGTCTCAAAAAAAAAAATAAATAAATAAAAATAAAGTGTACAAGTCAGCCAGGCATGGTGATTCATGCCTTTAATTCCAGCATTTTGGGAGGCTGAGGCGGGCAGATCACTTGAGGTCAGATGTTCGAGACCAGCTTGGCCAACATGGTGAAACCCCATCTCTACCAAAATCCCATCTCTACCAAAAATACAAAAATTAGCTTGGCATGGTGGCACACGCCTGTAGTCCTAGCTACCTGAGAGGATGAGGCAGGAGAATCGCTTGAACCTGGGAGGCAGAGGTTGCAGTGAGCTGAGATCGTGCCGCTGCACTCCAGCCTGGGCGACAGAGCCAGACTCTGTTGTATATACCTACAATAAAAGATTAATTGACAATAAAAAAGAAGTTCTGATACATGGTACAACATGGATGAACCTTCAAAACATTATGCAAATGCAAAGCAAAGCAAATGCCAAAGTGCTGGGATTATAGGTGTGAGCCATTGCGCCTAGCCGGTATATACAACATTTTATTTATCCATTCATTATTTAGTGGACACTTAGATTTTTTAGCGATTGTGAATAATGCTGCTGTGAACATGGGTATATCTGAGTTCCTGCTTTCAATTCCTTTGGACATATACCTAGGAGTGAAATTGCTAGGTCATACGGTATTGCTATATATAACTTTATGAGGAACTGCCAAACTGTTTCCCACAGCAGCTGCACCATTTTGCATTCCTACCAGCGTGTATGAGGGTTCCAGTTTCTCCACATCCTCCCTGGCACTTATTATCATGTCTCTATAATTATAGCTACCCTAGTGGATGTGAAGCAGTATTCGAGTGTAGTTCTAATTTGCATATTCTTGATGGCTAATGCATTTTTTTTTCCTGATAATTTGTTTTTGGTAAGAAGTAAACCCCCTTTTCCTACGTTCTTCCACACTCCTATGTGAAACAAGTAGGGGAGAGCCAACATGCCAGACATTGACTCTAAATGTGCCCAAGGTTGTCATCCCAGCGTGCAGATTGTCTGCCTCTCTTTCTCCTCCCTCTACATGACTCCCTGGAGCACCTGCCAACAGGGGAGGTAGACACCTTCCAAGCTTGAAAGACCACCAGGATAGTCTTGATCTCTTTACCTTGTGATCCACCTGCCTCAGCCTCCCAAAGTGCTGGGATTACAGGCATGAGCCACTGTGCCCAGCCATTTTTTTTTTTGAGATGAAGTCTCGCTCTGTCATCCAGGTTGGAGTGCAGTAGTGCAATCTCGGCCCACTGCAACCTCTGCCTCCCAGGTTCAAGCGATTCTTCTGCCTCAGCCTCCTGAGTAGCCAGGACTACAGGTGCGTACCACCACGCCTGGCTTTTCCAAGCTTAATACTGTACCTAGGAAAGTGAGGAAATTTAAATGAAAGGTAAAATACAGTTTAAGGCAGTAGTGAAATTAATTTTTCTACACTCTCTTTAGATACCATGAGAATTGGTTTATGCCTGTGCTAGCTGTAAAGTTCTTAGGATATGACAGCCTGGTATTTCGTGCTACAGCAGGAGAGGGCAGAGCAGCCAGTGAGGTTAGGGCTGGGGCATGGGTCTATATCTTCTCCCAGAGCTTATTGAGGTCTCCTTTTAGACATACCATAGTTAACTTCATGATTAGAACAGAATGAAAAAAAATTCATCTTGTGCATGGTTCAGGAGAATTAACCAAAAAAGAAAGAATGAATGAATGAAATCAATCTAGGTTCAACTTGAGAAATAGAAAATGAATGTGCATTTCAGTCCAAGTATGTGACTTGTGGGGTGCTCTGGTTTTTGGGGGGTTACTAATGTCCTTTGCTCAGGGTGCATTAGATGACTACCTCCCGTTTCTGTCTGCTCCCCCTTGCAGGTATCAGTCCCTCAATCTAACCCATGTTCCTGAACACAGTGCACCCATCTATGAATTCCGGTGACAACGGTTCAGAACAGCAACCAAATAAAACTGAACTTGGCAAAAAAGAACTTTGCCGAGAAAATTGTGTACCTGCCAGAACCAGGAGAAGTGTGTTCCTGTTTCTTCACGAGCAGACTCGCATCACAAAGCATGAATGTTAACCCACAGAATCCAAGGAGCATGGCTGGCCCGTGGGGCAGGTGGAGGGAGCGCTCTTCGTTCTTCCTCCCCTCAGTGGCAGTTTGGTCTTCACCTGTTTTTAAGCTACCTTAAACGCACTTTTCCTTCCTGCACAGCTAACTTCTACATCACTGAAATGCCCATTCCTTCCTCCGTCCCACCTCCAGCTGAGTAGAAGGTCTGCTCCCGGATCACCCTCAGCCTTGGTGCTCAGTGATCCCCAGGCCCTAGACCCCTACCCCCCGCCAGTTGCTTTGTCTGGTAGCTCAAGAGAAGGCAGAGCCCCAGCACCTCTGTGCCCCCCAGAGCTCTGTGCAGGGAGTTGGCCAGCTGCAGCAGCATCAGCCACCAACAACACGAGAGGCGGAGGCTCCGGTCCCTGCCGGGCTGCCTCAGTCTTCAGTGCTGATTGTGTCATGGGTCAGTGCGCGCTGCTGAGCCCTATATTGTTAACAGTGCAAAACTAGTGAGTGGCTGTCAGGTTCCCTGGGCCTGCCATCAGGGATCACTAAATTTAAGGCTTCCAGATCCCTGGCAGGAACAGATTCCAGTCCTGCTTACTCAGTACATTTGCTCCAAACTTTTGAACTTGAGGGCAATACTAAACTTAAAAATAAGAGTTTTTTTATTACAAAATTATTTTTATGGTCCCTTTAACGAGGACCCTGTGGCAAATGCACAATTATTCAGAATTACATTTTATCGTTTTCACATTGAAAACAGCAAATGTTGACTTAGTAATTTTTATATTGATATCTATATGTATATGTATATTTAATCAACCAGCAGTTTTGAAACTAGTCATCCTGGTACAAAAGTTTTGCAGCATTGCCTAAATTATAGTGCTCAACACAAGAACTGTTTTTGGGGGCAGGTTAGCATTTGTGCCTCCTCCTTTTGCTACTCAAAACAGCAGTGCTTGGCGGCAGCCTTCCATGAGGCAGAAGGGGTCGTCGTTCTCCGAAAACAGTGACTCTGAAATGTTGGGACAGGGGAAGGGGAGGGAAACGTGAACATGCTCAAATAACTCGAGGCTCACGTGCCAAAGTGTGTATGTGTGTGTGTGTGTGTGTGTGGTGTTTTGTTTTTTTAAATGTTTAAAAAGCTTAATAGGTTGGCATCAGTTGTAGCCCGCAAACATGGGTAGGGCTTTGGGGAATTGGCATTTTCTGGTGGTTTACAAGACTTACTCTGAATACAAGAGGAAAAGCTTTAAAAACAAGATTGCATCATAACCCCCAGGAGCAAAGCAACCTGGAGGCTACCTATCCACGGGCAGGCAGCGTAAGAGAACGTGAAGCCCTTCAGTGAGATGAGACGAGCAGTGGGAAACCTTTTCTAAAGAAGTGACTTTCATTTTATTGACATATGTACTGTATGTTACTGAGATTGAATGTTAGGGGAAGCCTTAAGGCAGAGGTATTTGGGAAAGTAGCCAGTGGGCACTTGTGGTATCTAAAATCTGTTATCCCAGGACTGTGTACAGACGGGCAGCCCACCCATTCAGTAAGGTCAGGGCTTTGGAACCCTAAAAAGTTGGCCCGATGACTTAAAGCGAAAAATAATGCATTCCCAGAGATGAGTCAGAACAGTCTCCTCAATCCTGAAATTCAACAGGGCATCAGAAGGGCTGGCTCTGGTCAAACCCAGTTGCTCTCGTGAGGAGATGCTCACTGTGGCCTTGTTGAGCTGATGGACAAGTGAAGGAGCCCGTGGGGCTGTGCTCTCCTTCCTGCCATTCGTGCCATTCCACTCTTTTCAGCTCTCCCCTCGTGGCATGTGAGTCCATACCTTCTGCATTTTTCCAGGCCTGTGAGGGATATAGGCCTCCCCTTGGGGCACTGAGTCCGGAGATCATCCCTGGAGCTCGTCTGGGGCTCATGCTATGGCTCCAAGTAGTGGTTTGAGTGGGCAGGAAGGGCCATTTGCAAACACTGCTGTGTTCTAGACAAACAAGCCAGGTCCTATTGCAGGATTTCTTCTTTCCTTCTTTACCCAGGTAATGAACTGCACCCATTGTACTGGGAAAAATGAAGAAGTGATACCTTTACTAGATCCTTCAGACACATCGATGAGAAGATTTGTTCGCTTAAAAGTCTGCCCACTTAGGATAGGAAAGGGATTAAGGATTTTTCCACCACCTCTTAGTAACCCCGGAGTTACCAACATCAACTTCTTTCTCTCTGTTCCTGAAGGAACTTTGGGGAATTGTCTTCATCTGTAGTTATGCTTTCCTGAACCTTCTCAGTGGTTTACATGCCTCTGAAACTATGTGCAATATTTTTGGTTGACACTTGTATCCATCCTTAAGAAATTAGTGCAGATTGCAGATATTCTACTGTCTTCCACCCCAAACAAGCCTGCCATGAGGTGGGATCCTAGGGGTTTGGCTGTTCTTAATCCACTGCTCAGAAAGCTTCCATTCTGCTGTCCCCAGCCTCGACCCTCTTCTGTGCTGGACTTCCACCCACCCACCCTTTTCAAGTTTAGATAGCGTTTCAGCTGCAGTCCCAAAGTAACGAAGCAATGCCTACTGTTAAGTAGGAAGTCAATCTGTGTGCTGGTTTTGTTGGTTATGTTGAAATCACAAACTCCAGAGGAGCAGAGGGGTTTTTCAATGTCTTTTGCTTTCAGAAACAGAGAATATAATATTCTCACTAAGGCCTTGAATTGATTTTTTTCTCATAAGATAGTCTGATAAGCTAATTTTTAAAAAGAAATGCCATTAACTGTGTTTCATTGTGGTTTAAAATTACTAACAAGTTGTGGGAAAGAAAAATAATATTTGATTTTGAATCTTAAATGTTTTTAAAAATTAGACTTGAATGGGCACAAAGTATAAATATTTTGTTTCTTTATGGAGGACATGTGGAAAGAGTTTGAGGGTTTGGGATGGGAGAAGTATTTTGCAGAGCTATCAATGTCCAAATAATTTTTAAAAAATAATAAAGGTATTTAAGCAGTGAGTTTGTCCTATTTGTAAACCAAAGCAGCTCCATTAGAGGAAACCAGTCCTCCCTGGGCCTGTGGCTGTGGAGCTCTCTAGGGCCAGCCGGAGACCTCTGTGTGCCGGGGCAGGCTGAGGGCCACTCTGGGCAGCTGTTGCAGTGGTCTCGTTGCTCCTTTTTCATTCTGAATGTTTTCAGCTGCTCAGCACTTCTATTTGAGCTCCATTTTATTAATTTCTGTATGTCTTCAGAAATGTGGAAGCTTTTTTTTTGTTTGTTTTTTTGGCATATGTGAAGGGTTTATATTTCTATTTAACACAGAGAAAAGATGCAGGCAGAGGTATCTGTCCAAAGCCTGCTTTGCGGTCTGGTGTGGGTACAGGCAGTGCGGTTGGGGTGCCCTCGACACTGTGACTGTGGTCCTCAGAGGAGATGCCTAAGTCTCAAAGCACAAGCACTTGGGCCCCCAAACAGCAGGATCCCTAAATCAGCCATTACATTTTATTCTGACAAACCATTCTGTTACGTTTCAGGTCCCACCTCCCTAGGAGGCTTGCAGGAACACGGCTGGAAACATCAGTGAGGTTTTGAGGAAACGTATGAAGTATTGAGGTCTAAATTTTAAGCAAGTTGAAATGCTAAGCGAATTTACATCAGTGGCAGGGCAAAGCTCCCCTGTTGTGTGTATTTTCTGATTTCATTGTCTAAACAATAATAAGCTTTTTTCTCCCATGAGATGTGGTGTCAATAAAGGAATAGACTGTTCACAGTGCTAGACTCAGGATTTAAGACTGTTTCTTTTTATCTTTTGAGGCAAGGTCTCAATCACCAGGCTGGAGTGCAGTGGCGCTATCACAGCTTACTGCAGCCTCCCAGGCTCAGGCGATCCTCTTGCATCAGCCTCCCAAGTAGCTGGCACCACAGGCATGCGACCACGCCCAGCTAATTTTTTTTATTATTATTATTTCTGTAAAGATGGGGGTCTCCCTATGTTGCCCAGGCTGGTCTTGACCTCCTGGGCTCAAGCGATCTACCCATCTCAGCTTCCCAAAGTGCTGGGATTACAGGCATGAGCCACCACACCTCGCCAAGACACCATTTATTGGCTGTTTTGTTGAATGGAAAAGTCATGGGAGGCCTGGGTTCCACCTATCAACCTTAGGTCCTAATCTGCCCTCAGGGTGCATCAGCTAACCTCCCTGAGCCCAACTTCCCTCACCCGAAAAGTGGAAAGCCTCTATCTGGACTAAAGAACTGTTGAGGATTCTAGAAGATGCTCCTGAAAGCACATTGTAAATTGAATAATTGTAAATTGAATAACATGTAAAATGTTATTCTTGCTTAATAATAATATTAAAAGTATCTACTGGGCCAGGGTGTGGTGGCTCACGCCAGTAATCCTGACACTTTGGGAGCCTGAGGCGGGAGGATCACTTGAGGTCAGGAGTTCGAGACCAGCTTAGCCAACATGGTGAAACACCCATCTCTACTAAAAACACAAAAACTAGCCGGGCCTGGTGGCGGGTGCCTGTGATCCCAGCTACCAGGAAGCTGAGGCAGGAGAATCGCTTGAACCCGGGAGGCAGAGGTTGCAGTGAGCCAAGGTCGCGCCACTGCACTCCAGCCTGGGTGGCAGAATGAGAGTGCATCTCAAAAAAATATAAATAAATAAAAAGTATCTACTGAGCCTTGCTGCATGCAAACGCACCATTGTAGATATTGAGGATGATGCAGGAGTAAAACATGCCTACAACAGCGATAGCAAAACTCTCATTTCTCAATTCTTAGATCCCCGATTTATAACCTTTACTTAGCTTTGTTTTTAGGCCATCTATTGGAACTGTAGAAATAGTAGAAATTGTGTAAATTTTAAGTGTGAAACCAATTGCAAAACAGGACAAAAGGAAAACTGTAAGAATGCTGTCAGCCGGGTGCAATAGCTCACGCCTGTAACCCTAGCACTTTGGGAGGCTGAGGCGGGCGGATCACGAGGTCAGGAGATCGAGACCATCCTGTCTAACATGGTGAAACCCCATCTGTACTAAAAATACAAAAAATCAGCCAGGCGCGGTGGCGGGCGCCTGTAGTCCCAGCTACTCAGGAGGCTGAGGCAGGAGAATGGGGTGAATCCGGGAGGCAGAGCTTGCAGTGAGCCGAGATCGCGCCACTGTACTCCAGCCTGGGTGACAGAGCAAGACTGGGAGACAGAGTGAGTCTCAAAAAAAAAAAAAAGAATGCTGTCTCCACACATCTGAACTGCACCTGGGAAGGGAAGCATTAAAATTGCTCAGTAATGAAATAGGCAGTAGGCTTTGATATATTTAAAAAAAAAAAAAAAAGGCCTCAAAGTTGGATTGCAGTTGAACAGCTTTTCCCTCCAGATTTTTCTTCCAGAACATCGAAAGATTGAAACTCCCTGTTTGTACATAGGGAAAACATGTAAGGTTTTTCATTTGTAGAGAAACATATGCTGCATTCAAGTTTATTTTCGCCATTTTTTTCCTTCTGATTTTTTAGCTCACTTCATTTCTCAATGCATTAGTCATGGTTTCTCTCTATAATGGCTTCACAGCCCCTCCATCTTCATGCCTTCTCACTGGCTTGACCTGGAGCAGTGCTTCTGAAACCCGGCTGCATTTTAGAAGCACATGGGAGCTGATTTAATGTCAGGCAGCACCCAGACCAGTCCTCACAACCTGTCCATGTTTTTAAAGCTCCCCAGGTGACTCCAATGCACAGGAAGCTTTGAACTTAACTAAATGAGCCTCCCGCCCTGAAATGAGAGAAAGGCTTTCAGGCTTGTGGTGTTGGTGGACTAAATGTGGCTTTGAGCCATTCACACAGTCACCACACTGCAAGAGAGCTGGGAACTGGAGCCTGTGAGAAGCCCCTGTGACCAATGTTGTCTGTCTCAAAACAGCTTACACGGACTTCTCCTTTTTACCTCTAAAAGCTTCATTCCCCTTTTCCCAACCATATACCCCAGATTGCAACCCCTTGCTATTCTCAAATAAACTCTTTGTTTTGGAGTGTCAGTCTCTCTCTCGCTTATTTTAGCTTGGTGAGTAGCTTGCAGAGTTCTGCTGCATAAGGAAAGGAAATAAATAGGAAGTAACTTTCGGGGAAGTGGGCTAGAAATGGGTTGTTGGTTTGGTTTTGTCTGCAGGGGGAGGGGTTTTCTGCAAATTATATGTAATGAGGCTTTGTTTATTGTGGTAAAATATATATTACATAAAATTTACCACTTTAACCACGCTTAAGTGTATAGTTCAGTGGTATTAAGTACATTCACATTGTGTTCCTATCACCACTGTTTCCAGAAGTTTTTCATCATCCCAACAAATTCTGGACTCAGTAAACATTATCTAAATCCCCATTCCTCCCCCTAGCCCTGATAACCACCATTCTATTTTCTATCCCCACGAATTTGTCTAGATACCTCATAGAAATGAAATCATGCAGTATTTATCTTTGCGTGACTGGTTTTTTTTCACTTGTAGAATGTATCAGAATTTCCTTCTATGCTATGGCTGATACTCCACTGTATGTATGTAACACATTTTATCCATTCATCTATTGAACATTTGGGCTGTTTCTACCTGTTGACTATTATGCATTGTGCTATTATGAACCCTGGTATACAAGTATCTGTTTGAGTACCTGCTTTCAAGTATTTTGGGTTCGTAACTAGGAGTGGAATTGCTGGATCATATAATTCTATGCTTAACTTCTTGAGGAACACCAAACTGTTTCTCATAGTGGCTGCACCATTTTACATTCTCTCCAGCAGTACACAAGGATTCCATTTTCTCCACATCCTTTCCAACACCCATTTTCCTTTTTAAAATTTTTATAATGGCCATACTAATGGGTGTGAAGTGACATGTCACTGTAATTGTTGTTGTTGTTCTGAAACAGGGTCTCATTCTGTCACCTAGGCTGGAGTGCAGTGGCTTTTCTTTTCTTTTTTTGAGACGGAGTTTTCCTCTTGTTGCCCAGGCTGGAGTGCAATGGCACGATCGTGGCTCACTGCAACCTCCGCCTCCCAGGTTCAAGCTATTCTTCTGCCTCAACTTCCCAAGTAGCTGGGATTAGAGGTGCCCGCCACCACTCCTGGCTAATTTTTGTATTTTTAGTAGAGATGGGGTTTCACTATGTTGGCCAGGCTGGTCTTGAACTCCTGACCTCAGGTGATTCGCCTGCCTCGGCCTCCCAAAATGCTAGGATTACAGGCATGAGCCACCGCGCCCGGTCGTGCAGTGGCATTTCTGCACTCCATAATCATGACTCACTGCAGCCTTGACCTCCTGGGCTCAAGCGATTCTCCTGCCTCAGCCTCCCAAGTAGCTGTGACTACAGATGCATGCCACCACACCCAGCTTTTTTTTTTTTTCCAAAATATTTGTAGAGATGGAGTCTCACTATGTTGATTTGCATTTTCCTAATGATTAGTGATGGTGAGAAATCATCTCAAGTGTTTATTCAACATTTGTATATCTTCTTTGGAGAAATGTCTATTCAAGGCCAGGCGCAGTGGCTCACGCCTGTAATCCCAGCACTTTGGGAGGCCGAGGCGGGTGGATCACGAGGTCAGGAGATCGAGACCATCCTGGCTAACACAGTGAAACCCTGTCTCTAGTAAAAATACAAAAACTTAGCCGGGTGTGGTGGCGGGCGCCTGTAGTCCCAGCTACTTGGGAGGCTGAGGCAGGAGAATGGTGTGAATCCAGGAGGTGGAGCTTGCAGTGAGCCGGGATCGTGCCACTGCACTCCAGCCTGGGCGACAGAGCAAGACTCGTCTCAAAAAAAAAAAAAAAGGAAATGTCTATTCAAGTCCTTTGCCTTTTTTTTCTTTTTTGAGATGGAGTCTTCCTCTGTCGCCCAGGCTGGAGTACAGTGGCATGATCTCAGCTTACTGCAACCTCCACCTCCTGGATTCAAGCGATTCTCCTGCCTCAGCTTCCTGAGTAGCTGGGATTACAGATGCCCACCACCACGCCAACCTAATTTTTGTATTTTTAGTAGAGATGGGGTTTCACCATTTTGGCCAGACTGATCTTGAACTCCTAATCTCAAGTGATCTGCCCGCCTCAGCCTCCCAAAGTGCTCGGATTACAGGCAAGAGCCACAGCACCCAGCCCCCTGCTCATTTTTAAATCAGGTAAATTGTTTCATTGTTGCTGAATTGTAGGTGTTCTCTATATTTTCTAGATATTAATTCCGTATCAGATACATGCTTTGCAGATATTTTCTCCTATTCTGTGGGGTCTCTTCACTCTCTCTCTCTTTTTTTTTTTTTTTTTTTTTTGAGATGGAGTCTCACTCTGTCGCCCAGGCTGGAGTGCAGTGGCGTGATCTTGGCTCACTGCAACCTCCGCCTCTCAAGTTCAAGTGATTCTCTTGCCTCACCCTCCTGAGTAGCTGGGATTACAGATATCTGCCACAAAGCCGAGCTAATTTTTTGTATTTTTAGTAGAGATGGGGTTTCACCATGTTGGCCAAGCTGGTCTTGAACTCCTGACCTCGTGATTAGCCCACCTCAGCCTCCCAAAGTGCTGGGATTATGGGCGCGAGCCACGATGCCCAGCCTCTTCACTCTCTTGATAGTGCCTTAATGATACACAAAAGTTTTTCTTTTTGATATAATCCCATTTATCTATGTTTTTTTCATTTTGTTGCCTGTGCTTTTGGTGTGATATCCAAGGAATCATTGCCAAATTTTAATGAATTTCTAGGTAACCATTTATTATAAATTATAGTAGAACTATATAATGAAACACCTCTCAGTAATAAAAAGAAATGTACTATAGCCATACATACAACACGGATGAATCTGGAAACATTATGCTGAGCAGAAGAATCTAGACACAGAAAATGACGTGCTGCGTGATTCCATTCAGATGAAGTCGCAGAAAAGATGCGTCTAACCGGTAGTGATAGAAAGCAGATGGGTGGCAGCCTGGAGCCGAGTTGGGGTGAGGACTGAGTGGGGCGCTGGTGCTTTCTGGAGTGATAGAGATGTTCTGCATGTCAAATATGGTGGTGGCTGCATGGCCCTATGCATTTGTCAGAACTCATTGAATTATGCACTGGAGAATGGTGTGTTTTACTGCATGTAAATTATACTCAAAAGTTGAATCGAAAATATTTTAAAAAAAAACCCATTAATTCAGAAACAGTAGGGATGCATTATACAAAACTAGAAAATTCAGAACAGCAAGAGAAGGAGTTTTGTTTACTTTTCCCAAGGGAGGTGTGACAATATATTTGTATGCTGTTGAAAATGACCCAGGAGAAAGCAAAGTAAGTTCATGCTGTAGGACAGGGGTGGCTCAGGTAGAAGCACTGAGAGTTTGTTTCTGGAAACAGGCAGCCATGCCAATGCTGGCAAGTGGAAGTTTGTGGAAGTTCTTGTCTCATTTCTTCAATGGTTCTTAATGAGCTCGAGAGCAAGGAAGACAACCCTCCTGAGGATGAGGATGGGGGAGAGGTATTGGGCCTTTGAGGAGAAAGAAGGTGCAAGATGGTTGTCCAGGAGAGGAATAGTGGATGGATGCAGAAGTCAAGCGTGCCCCAAGCAAGCATGGGGATGCTCCCAGCCCAGGTGCAGGTGCAGAGTAGGAAGAGGCCTGTGGTTTTGCAAGCACAGGTGAGCAAAGAGTCAGGGAGTTGTCGTGTGTGCAAGGGAGTGAAGTAAGTGAAGACCATGGAATTCAAGGGGATGAAGGTGGTAGCACCAGTGGATTGGAGATCCTCGTAGGCTCAAAGGATGGATGGAATCAGAATTCTAGAAAGTTGGGGCTGGACTTGGTGGCTCACATCTATAATACCAGCATTTTGAGAGGTCAAGGTGGGAGGGTCACTTGAGCCCAGAAGTTGGAGACCAGCCTGGGCAACATGGCAAAACCCCATCTCTACAAAAAAATACAAAAATTAGCCGGGCGCAGTGGTGCATGCCTGTAGTCACAGCTACCAGGGAGGCTGAGGTGGGAGGATCTCTTGAGCCCAGGAGGTGGAGGTTGCAGTGAGCTGAGATCACACCACTGCACTCCAGCCTAGGTGACAGAGTGAAAAACTCTACCTCAACAACAACAACAAAAATAATAAATAAAAATAGAAAGTTGGGAAGGGAGAAGCTTTCACATTCAAATTTGGTCAGGCCTCTCTTTACCTTAAAAGTGTTCCTATTGCCCACAAGATCAAGTCCAGATCCCTCAGGAGAACCTCAGGTGTAACCAGGCCTCTGTGACCTGTCCAGCTTCCATATTGCTTGCTGGAGATGCTGCCAGACCTGCAGAGCCCCCAGGCAGAGCCCACGGGAAATCCCCCCAGCCCTGCTCCTTCCCACTTTTTGACCTTGGCCTGCCTTACTCCCTGAGGGAACCACCTTCCCCAGAACATTTTTCCTGATGTTTCTGCCCGTACCATCCACTCCGCATTAGGGTCCACCATGCATGCTCCTGGACCCCATGCTGCTCATCTCTTCAGTGGGGAGGAATCTTACTCCTTGAACTTTATTTTCCTTATATCAAATCAGATTAATAGCCTGCATCGTGCCAAGGTAGCAGAAGATGACATCGGAGTGTTTCTTATTGGGACTCTCCGTTCACCTGGTCACAGAAGGGCCTCGTGTAAGTGTGTCAGGCTGTAGGTGCTGAAGCTCTGGAGAGATCCTTCTCGTCTTTAGTCTCTCCGGTTACCACGGAAGGGTCCCTTGCCCAGACCCCTTTCCTTTCCCATCTAAATGGCAGCTTCTACCACTCTTGGGGGCCGAGAATATTTGCCATTTCCCAAGACTAGGAACTCCTGGCCAGGCGCGGTGGCTCACGCCTGTAATCCCAGCACTTTGGGAGGCCGAGGCGGGCGGATCACGAGGTCAGGAGATTAAGACCATCCTGGCTAACACGGTGAAACCCTGTCTGTATTAAAAATACAAAAAAATTAGCCAGGCGTGGTGGCGGGTGCCTATAGTCCCAGCTACTCGGGAGGCTGAGGCAGGAGAATGGTGTGAACCCGGGAGGCGGAGCTTGCAGTGAGCAGAGATGGTGCCACTGTACTCCAGCCTGGGCGACAGAGGGAGATTCCGTCTCAAACATAAATAAATAAATAATTTTTTAAAATAAAATAAAACAAATAAACAGCCGGGCGTGGTGGCTCACGCCTGTGATCCTAACACTTTGGGAGGCCAAGGCAGGCGGATCATGAGGTCAGGAAGTTGAGACCATCCTGGCTAACACAGTGAAACCCCATCTCTACTAAAAATACAAAAAATTAACCGGGTGTGGTGGTGGGCGCCTGTGGTTCCAGCTACTTAAGAGGCTGAGGCAGGAGAATGGTGTGAACCCGGGAGGCAGAGCTTGCAGTGAGCCGAGATCGTGCCACTGCACTCCAGCCTGGGCAACAGAGCAAGACTGCGTCTCAGAAAAAGAAAAAAAAGAAAAAAGAAAAAAAAAGCCCACAAATCCTAGCACTTTGGGAGGCTGAGGCAGGAGGATCACTTGAGCCCAGGAGTTTGAGACCAGCATGGGAAATGTAGTGAGACCCTGTCTGTATTTAAAACAAATAAACGGCCAGGTGCGGTGGCTCACACCTGTAATCCTAGCACTTTGGGAGGCTGAGGTGGGTGGATCACAAGGTCAGGAGATCAAGACCATCCTAGCTAACATGGTGAAACCCCGTCTCTACTAAAAATACAAAAAAAAAAAAAAATAAGCCAGGGGTGGTGGCGCATGCCTGTAATCCCAGCTACTCAGGAGGCTGAGGCAGGAGAATCACTTGAACCTGGGAGGCAGAGGTTGTAGTGAGCCGAGATCGCACCACCACACTCCAGCCTGGGCGACAGAGCGAGACTCCGTCTCAAAAAACAAACAAAACAAACAAACAACAAAACCCAGTCTCTACTAAAAATACAAAAATTAGCCAAGTGTGGTGGTGCATACCTGTATTCCCAACTACTCAGGTGGCTGAGGTGGGAGTGTTACTTGAGCCCAAGAGGTCAAGGCTGTAGATCGTGCCATGCACTCCAGTCTCAGTGACAGAGCGAGACCCTGTCTCAAAAAAAAAAAAAAGAAAAAAGAAAAAAGAAAAAAAGCTTTTTCCTGGGTCAGAGTCAACCTTCAGAAAATGCCCCATGTCTGGTAAAAGTAAACATTTTCTTTCTGGTTTTTCTTTTCTTTTTGAGACAGAGTTGCTCTTGTCACCTAGGCTGGAGTGCAATGGCACAATCTCGGCTCACTGCAACCACCACCTCCTGGGTTCAAGCAATTCTCCTGTCTCAACCTCCCAAGTAGTTGGGGTTACAGGCGTGCACCACCATGCCTGGCTAATTTTGTATTTTTGGTAGAGACTGGGTTTCACCATGTTGGTCAGGCTGGTCTCCAACTCCTGACCTCAAGTGGTCCACCTGCCTCAGCCTCCCAAAGTGCTGGGATTACAGCATGAACCACTGCACCCTGCAAAAATGAACATTTTCATCACAGGCACAACATGCTCCCCCACAGCCTGTCCCAACATGGTAGCCTGTACCTTTGGTGAATGCCCAGGCTTGGGGCAACAGGGGTGTTGATGGCACAGTGGCTCACACCTATAATCCCAGCACTTTGGGAGGCCGAGGCAGGTAGACTGCTTGAGGTCAGGAGTTCGAGACCAGCCTGGCCAACATGGTGAAACCCCTCTCTACTAAAAATACAAAAATTAGCCAGGCATGGTGGTGCACACCTGTAATCCTAGCTACTCTGAGGCTGAGGCAGGAGAATCACTTGAACCCAGGAGGCGGAGGTTGCAGTGAGCAAAGAGCATACCACTGCACTCTAGCCTGGGCAACAGAGCAAGACTCTGTCTCAAAAAAAAAAAAAAGCCTGGCACAGTGGCTTGGGCTTGTGCTTGTAGTCCCAGCTATTCTGGAGGCTGAATTAGGAGGATCCCTTGAGCCCAGGAGTTTGAGGCTAGCCTGGCCCACATAGCAAGACCCAAGCTCCAAATAAATAATAATAATGATAATAATAATGTGAAGATTCTCACATATCCATTCTATCTTTTGCTGACTTCCTGTCTTTTTGTTCACTTATCTAGCTCTCCAGCTAAGCTCTGAGCTTCCTGAGGGCAGGGCTAGTGTCCCATTCATTTCTCTATCCAGAGGGCACATGAGTTGTGCTCACCTGACTGAGCAGCCAAACAGTTCCATTAGCCAACTTGATTCGAGCAGATTAGTGCATACCTGGGGTTGCAGCAACTGGGGAGGCTGAGGTGTTAGGATCCCTTGAGCTGGAGAGGTGGATGTTGCAGTGAGCCAAGATCACACCACTGCACTCCAGCCTAGGCGACTACTTGAGACACTGTCTCAAAAAAAAGAAAAAAAAAAAAAAAAGAAAACGAGAGACAAGCTTTGGTGAAACTTTGTGGAGGGAGGCAGTGAACTTGTTTGAAGACTACCTCTCCAGGTTCTATCTCCGGATGAAGAGTTTTAAGGGAAATTAGGGGAGTACAAATGATGATCAAGGCATTCTTTTTTTTTTTTTTTTTTTTTTTTGAGACGGAGTCTCGCTCTGCCGCCCAGGCTGGAGTGCAGTGGCCGGATCTCTGGTCACTGCAAGCTCTGCCTCCCGGACTTACGCCATTCTCCTGCCTCAGCCTCTCCAGTAGCTGGGACTACAGGCGCCCACCACCTCGCCCGGCTAGTTTTTTGTATTTTTTAGTAGAGACGGGGTTTCACCGGGTTAGCCAGGATCTCCTGACCTCGTGATCCGCCCGTTTTGGCTTCCCAAAGTGCTGGGATTATAGGGTTGAGCCACTGCGCCCTGCCTATCAAGGCATTCTTATGAAACCCGCAGTCTCAGGCGGGCAATTAATTGTTAATTGTTTTTTGTTTGTTTGTTTGTTTTTTTGAGACGGAGTCTCGCTGTGTGGCCCAGGCTGGAGTGCAGTGGCCCGATCTCGGCTCACTGCAAGCTCCACCTCCCGGGTTCACGCCATTCTCCCGCCTCAGCCTCTGAGTAGCTGGGACTACAGGCGCCCGCCACCACGCCCAGCTAGTTTTTTGTATTTTCAGTAGAGACGGGGTTTCACCGTGTTAGCCAGGATGGTCTTGATCTCCTGACCTCGTGATCCACCCGCCTTGGCCTCCCAAAGTGCTGGGATTACAGGCTTGAGCCACCGCACCCGGCCAATTGTTAATTGTTAATTCCTTGGTCAATGTCTTGTGACTGTCTGCAGGCACCATCAAACTGTTCTTATCAGGCTGGTCAGCCTGTTCCTAGAGTTGTTGGTCAGCATATTTTCTTTTATCTCTATCGAAGGTCCTGTTTTCCTGAGGCTGTTTTTAATGAAAAATTTACAAACTCAAACAAAGCATAATTATATTCAAGCAAACAAGCTTTTTTCTAACATGGAGTCAGTACTGTTACATAAATGAACAAATTTGAGCAAGGAATACTGTCCCGATTAGATAACTGTGATTATAAGTGAAGTCCAGATTTGTCCCTAGTTATTTTGCCAGAATTTCTTCTGAAATGCTTTATTTACTTCTGCTGTGGTAAAATAGATCATTTACCACTTTAACCTTTTTTTTTTTTGAGATGAAATTTCACCCAGGCTGGAGTGCAATGGCGCAATCTCAGCTCACCGCAACCACTGCTTCCCGAGTTCAAGGGATTCTCCTGCCTCAGCCTCCTGAGTAGCTGGGATTACAGGCGTGCACCACCATGCCTGGCTAATTTTGTATTTTCAGTAGAGACGGGGTTTCTCCATGTTGGTCAGGCTGGTCTCGAACTCCCAACCCCAGGTGATCTGCCCGCCTCGGCCTCCCAAAGTGCTGGGATTATAGGAGTGAGCCACTGTGCCTGGGCCATTTTAACCATTTTTAAGGGTACAGTTCAGTGGCATTAAGTACATTCACATTGTTGCACAACCATCACCACCCTTCATCTCCAGAACTTTTTCATCTTACCAAACTGAAACTCTGCACCCATTAAACACTCACTCCCCAGGTATATCTTCCTTAGAGAAATTTCAATTCAAGCCCTTTGCCCAATTTTTAATTGGGTTGTTTTCAGATATATGATTTGCAAATATTTTCTCCCATTCTGTGGGTTGCCTTTTCACTGTGTTGATAGTGTCTTTTTTTTTTTTTTTTTTTTTCCTCGTTCTGTCACCCAGGCTGGAGTGCAATGGCACAATCCTGGCTCACTGCAACCTCCACCTCCCGGGTTCAAGTGATTCTCCTGCCTCAGCCTCCCAAGCAGCTGAGACTACAGGCATGCACCACCACGCCCAGCTAATTTTTTGTATTTTTAGTAGAGACAGCGTTTCACTGTGTTGGCCAGGCTGGTCTCAAACTCCTGACCTCAAGTGATCCGTCTACCTCAGCCTCCCAAAGTGCTGGGATTACAGGCATAAGCAACTGCGCCAGGCTGATAGTGTCTTTTGATGCACAAACCAAATGTTTCTACAGTTCCAGTAACAGCCTGTCCAGAAGCATTTATTTGTTTGTTTGTTTGTTTGTTGAGACAGAGTCTTGCTCTGTCGCCCAGGCTGGAGTGCAGTGGCCGGATCTCAGCTCACTGCAAGCTCCGCCTCCCGGGTTTATGCCATTCTCCTGCCTCAGCCTCCCAAGTAGCTGGGACTACAAGCGCCCGCCACCTCACCTGGCTAGTTTTTTGTATTTTTTTTTAGTAGAGATGGGGTTTCACCGTGTTAGCCAGGATGGTCTCAATCTCCTGACCTCGTGATCCGCCCGTCTTGGCCTCCCAAAGTGCTGGGATTACAGGCTTGAGCCACCGCGCCCGGCCTCCAGAAGCATTTAAACTCTACCTCAAGGGCTCATTGCACAGCATGCACACCAAGGCTTGCAGTTGGCCTTCCAGGTTAGGGTTTGGAGGGCCCAGACCTTCCAAGCAGGACAGCCGGTTGCCTAGAGCAAGTTTGATGTGTGGTCATCTCCCTCGACGCTTGAAGTAGGCAGGATTCTAACGTTACCTGAGAAGAACTGAGGCCCACAGGGATTTCATGGAAGCACATACAACAGCAAAGATGCCAGGATTCTCGGAAGGTGAGTCATTTTCCAAAACTCTTCTGTTTCCCCAGCTAAAAACCTGAAGTGAACCTGCCTTTGTGGGCACAAAGGTAGTAGTGAAGGAGACTCTGAGAACCACTGATGTAGAAGGTGGAGGCAAAGAGAAGACTTACAGACCCCCGACCTGGGTCAGGGTTCTTCAGGCCTCCACATCTTCACGGGCCACCCCAGTTCCCAAACTGTTCTCACCACTATCATCTTCTTTAAACCTTACAGAAACATCATACATTTATTTCCACCTACAGCCTACCATGTTACTTTGGAGTCACAAGACTTGGAATTGAAAGCCCTAGATTAACATCTCCGTCCTGCCATTGAATGGCTTGAGGACTGGGCCAGCCACTTTGCATAGCTCAAGACTTCACTTTGTAAAATGTAGATGAGAGTGGCAAGTTCAAAGTTTGTAAAAGCTCCTGTCTAGCCCAGAGCCTGGTGCCTAGCAGGTGCTCAATAAATAGGGGTTAAATCTCAGAAATTCCATGACATCCAGAGAGAAGAAACAATTTCCAATGGTTCTGGCATTCAACGACAACTTATGAGCAAGCAAATTATGCCAGGTGCTCTACAACCATTATCTGACTTCTTTTTTTTTTTTTTTTTTTTTTCTGAGACAGAGTCTCGCTCTTGTGACCCAGGCTAGAGTACAGTGGTGGAATCTCAGCTCACTGCAACCCCCACCTCCCAGGTTCAAGCTTCTCCTGCCTCAGCCTCCCGAGTGGCTGGGATCACAGGCGCCTGCCACCACGCCCGGCTAATTTTTGTACTTTTAGTAGAAACGGGGTTTTGCCATGTTGGACAGGTTGGTCTCGAACTCCTGACCTCAGGTGATCCACCCATCTTGGCCTCCCAAAGTGCTAGGATTACAGGAGTGAGCCACCGTGCCTGGCCTCTTACTTTGTTTTTTATAACAACCACATTATTCCCACTTTCAGGATGCAGAAACAGGCTCAGAGAGATTAAGACATTTAGCTAAGCTAGGCCGGGCGCGGTGGCTCACGCCTGTAATCCCAGCACTTTGGGGAGGCCGAGGCAGGCGGATCACGAGGTCAGGAGATCAAGACCATCCTGGCTAACACCGTGAAACCCCGTCTCTACCAAAAATAAAAATAAAAATACAAAAAATTAGCCGGGCATGGTGGCGGGCGCCTGTAGTCCCAGATACTCAGGAGTCTGAGGCTGAGGCAGGAGAATAGCATGAACCCGGGAGGCAGAGCTTGCAGTGAGCTGAGATTTCGCCACTGCACTCCAGCCTGGGCGACAAAGAGAGACTCCATCTCAAAAAGAAAGAAAGAAAGAAGGAAAGAAGGAAAGAAAAGGAAGGAAGGAAGGAAGGAAGGAAGGAAGGAAGGAAGGAAGGAAG
>NC_037684.1:74911549-74980069 GCF_003255815.1 Theropithecus gelada | reverse complement strand
GCTCTGTCGCCCAGGCTGGAGTGCAGTGGCCGGATCTCAGCTCACTGCAAACTCCGCCTCCCGGGTTCACGCCATTCTCCTGCCTCAGCCTCCCGAGTAGCTGGGACTACAGGCGTCCGCCACATCGCCCGGCTAGTTTTTTGTTATTTTTTAGTAGAGACGGGGTTTCACCATGTTAGCCAGGATGGTCTCGATCTCCTGACCTCGTGATCCACCCGTCTCGGCCTCCCAAAGTGCTGGGATTACAGGCTTGAGCCACCGCGCCCGGCTGGTTCAAGCAATTCTTATGCCTCAACCTCCTGAGTAGCTGGGATTACAGGTGCCCGCCACCACGCCAGGCTAATTTTTGTATTTTTAGTAGAGATGGGATCTCACAATGTTGGCCAGACTGGTCTCGAACTCCTGACCTCAAGGGATCCGCCCACCTCAGCCTCCCAAAGTGCTGGGATTGCATATGTGAGCCACCGTGCCGGCCCTACTTTGGGTTTTTTTTGAGACAGAGCCTCGCTCTGTTGCCCAGGCTGGAGTGCAGTGGCACGATCTCGGCTCACTGCAACCTCTGCCTCCCGGTTTCAAGCGATTCTCCTGTCTCAGCCTCCGGAGTAGCTGGGATTACAGGCATGAGACACCATACCTGGCTAATTTTTGTATTTTTAGTAGAGACGGGGTTTCTCCATGTTGGCCAGGCTGGTCTCGAACTCCTGACCTCAGATGATCCACCCGCCTCAGCCTCCCAAAGTGCTGGGTTTACAGGCATGACCCACTGTGCCCAGCCCCATATATACATACTTTGAACTAGTTGAGAGTAAGGTCAGATGTCACACCTACTATGGACTGAATGTGATGTGATGGTATTTGGAGTTGGGGCCTATGGGAGTAATTAGAGGTGGATGAGTTCATGGAGTAAGATACTGCTTATGATGGGCATGGTGCCCTTGTAAGAAGGGACACCAGAGAGCTTGTCTGTCTGAGAGCATGCACTGAGCAAAGGGCATCTGAGGACACAGTGGGAAAGTAGCCCTCTGCAAAACGGGAAGACAGCCCTCACCAGAATGCAACTATGTTGGCATCCTGATCTTAGACTTCCAGCGTCCAGAATGAGAAAATAAATGTCTGTTGGTTATGCCACCAGTCCATGGCATTCTTTTTTTTTTTTTTTTTTCAGACGGAGTCTCGCTCTGTCGCCTAGGCTGGAGGGCAGTGCCGTGATCTCGGCTCACTGCAGGCTTTGCCTCCTGGGTTCACGCCATTCTCCTGCCTCAGCCTCCCAAGTAGCTGGAACTACAGGTACCTGCCACCACGCCCGGCTAATTTTTTTTTTCTTTTTTGTATCTTTTAGTAGAGACGGGTTTTTACCGTGTTGGCCAGGATGGTCTCGATCTCCTGACCTCGTGATCCACCCACCTCGGCCTCCCAAAGTGCTGGGATTACAGGCGTGAGCCACTGCGCCCGGCCCAAGTCCGTGGTATTCTATGGCAGCCTAAGCCTAAGACAACCCCTAAATATTGCATGTATATCTGCTAAGAATAAAGACATTTGCTTACATCATCACACCAAGAAAATCTGTAATAGCTCCAGAATATTCAATATCCAATTCATAGTTAGATTTCTCTCAAATCGTCCTCAGAATGTTTTTTATTTGTTCAAAATGTTTGCTTATTTATTTAATTTATTTTAGAGACAGTATCTCACTCTATGGCCCTGGCTGGTGTGCAGTGGTATGATTATGGCTCACTGCAGCCTCTCTACCTTCTGGGCTCACATGATCCTCCTGCTTCAGCCTTCTGAGTAATCAGGACTACAGGTACACGCCACCACACCCAGCTCAGAATGTCTTTTTTTTTTTGAGATGGAGTTTATCTCTTATTGCCCAGTCTGGAATGCAGTGGCGCGATCTTGGCTCATTGCAACCTCTGCCTCCCGGGTTCAAGCGATTCTCCTGCCTCAACCTCCCAAGTAGCTGGGATTACAGGTGTGTGCCACCATGCCCGGCTAATTTTTTGTATTTTTAGTAGAGACGGGGTTTCACCATGTTAGCCAGGATGGTCTCAATCTCCTGACCTCGTGATCCACCCATCTTGGCCTCCCAAAATGCTGGGATTACAGGCGTGAGCCACTGCACCCGGCCTCTAATTTTGTACTTTTAATAGAGATGGGATTTCGCCATGTTGGCCAGGCTGGTCTTGAACTCCTGACCTCAGGTGATCCACCCACCTTGGCTTCCCAAAATGCTAGGATTACAGGCGTGAGCCACTATGCCCAGCCCAGAATGTCTTTTTATAGGTGCTTTTAAATTTTTCAACCAGAATTAACTGGCCATGGTGGCATGTGCCTGTAGTCCTAGCTACTTGGGAGGCTGAGGCTGGAGGATCACTTGAGCTGAGGAGTTCAAGGCTGCAGTTAGTCATGATCATGCCGCTACACTCCAGCCTGGGTGATAGAGAGACACCTCATCTCTAAAAAAAGAAAAATAGCCTGTAATTCCAGCACTTTGGGAGGCCAAAGCAGGCAGATCATGAGGTCAGGAGACTGAGGCCATCCTGGCTAACACGGTGAAACCCAGTCTCTACTAAAAATACAAAAATTAGCTGGGCGTGGTGGCAGGCGCCTGTAGTCCCAGCTACTCAGGAAGCTGAGGCAGGAGAATCGCTTGAACCTGGGAGGCCGAGGTTGCAGTGAGCCGAGATTGTGCCACTGCACTCCAGCCTGGGTGATGGAGCAAGACTCCATCTCAAAAAAAGAAAAAAATATATAAATATAAATAAATAAAAATTTCAACCAGAATCTGGACAAGTTCCACACATGTAACATTTTTTTCATTTAGAACAATCCCCCTGCTTATCTCTGGCTACTGTCATTGACAATTTTGATGAACCAAGGCCACCTGCCTTATAAAATGTTCCACTTTCTACATTATCTGATGTTTCCTCATGCCTAAACTCAGTTATAGTATTTTTGGCAAGAATTCTACATAAGAGATGCTGTCAACCCGTCAAGGTGGCTCATGCCTGTAATCCCAGCACTTTGGGAGGCTGAGGTGGAAGGATTGCTTGAGACCAGGAGTTGTTCAAGAGCAGCCTGGGCAACATAGTGAGACCCCATCTCTACAAAAAACTTTTTTTTTTTAATTAGCCAGGCATAATGGTTTGGGCCTGTAGTCACAATTACTCAGGAGGTCTGGAAGGATCACTTGAGCCTGGGAGGTTGAGGTTGCAGTGAGCTGTAGTCACGCCACTGTACTCTAGCCTAGGCAATAGAGGGAGAGCCTAAGAAAAAAAAAAAAGTCATGAGATGCTGTCTGCTTTACACTGCTTCATATCAGGAGGCATCTGATGGTAGGTGATGCTGAGTTGGAGTACTTAGTTAAGGTGGTATGGGGGGCCAGGTACAGTGGCTCATGCCTGTAATCCCAGAACTCTGGGAGGCCAAGGCTGGCAGATTCCTTTAGCTCAGAAGTTTGAGACCAGCCTGGGCAACAATGGTGAAACCCCATCTGTACAACATTATACAAAAATCAGCCAGGCGTGGTGGCTGACTTTCTCCCAGACTGAGGAGGTAGGATTACCTGAGCCTGGGAGGTCGAGGCTGCAGTGAGCTGTGATCACGCCACTGCACACCAGCCTAGGTGATCAAGTGAGACCCTGTCTCCAAAAAAAAAAAAAAAACCAAAAAACGGTGGTATGGGGATCCACTTTTTTTTTCTTTTTTCTTTTCTTTCTTTCTTTCTTTTTCTTTCTTTCTTTTTTTTTTTTTTTTTTTTTTTTTTTTTTGAGACAGGGTCTCGCTTTGTTGCCCATGCTGGAGTGCAGTGGCAGATCTTGGAGATCCATTATGAACTTCTTCAAGCTTATCCAACCTTAGGTCTGCAGCCACATGTGGTCCAGGACTGCTTTGAATGTGGCCAAACACAAATTCATAAACTTTCTTATAACATTTAGGCGGGGCACAGCGGCTCACCCCTGTAATTCCAGCACTTTGTGAGGCTGAGGCAGGCGGATCACTTGAGGTCAGGAGTTTGTGACCAGCCTGGCCAGCGTGGTGAAAACCTGTCTCTACTAAAAATACAAAAATTAGCTGAGCGTGGTGGTGCGCGCCTGTAATTCCAGCTACCTGGGAGGCTAAGGCAGGAGAATCACTTGAACCTGGGAGTTGGAGGTTACAGTGAGCCAAGATCGTGCCACTGCACTACAGCCTGGGCGACAAAGTGAGACTCCGTCTCAAAAAAACAAAACAAAGAAAAAAAATTGAACTTTTTTTTTTTTTTTTTGAGATAGAGTTTCCCTCTTGTTGCCCAGGCGGGAGTGCAATGGCACAATCTCCACTCAACGCAACCTCCCACTCCTGCGTTCAAGCAATTCTCCTGCCTCAGCCTCCCGAGTAGCTGGGATTCCAGGCATGCGCCACCACGCCCGGCTAATTTTGTATGTTTAGTAGACACAGGATTTCTCCATGTTGGTCAGGCTGGTCTCGAATTCCCAATCTCAGGTGATCCGCCCGCCTTGGCCTCCCAAAGTGCTGGGATTACAGGCGTGAGCCACCGCGCCCGGCCAAAACATTGAGTTTTTTGGCGATTTCTTTAAAGCTCATCAGCTATCATTAGTGTTAGTGTATTTTATGTGCGGCCCAAGACAATTCTTCCAATGTGGCCCAGGGAAGCCAAAAGATTGGACACCTCCATTTATAGTATAAAATGAGAGCCACCAGGCTTTCGACTCAGACCCTTTTCCTTATACTGCCAGTCAGCTGCGCGCAGGGACTCGCAGTTCAGTGTTCATCACGAGCAGATTCCCTCTCTTCCTTGCTTGCTCCGGCCAGCCTAGCCGTGGGCCAGTACAGCATGGCCCGGCCCCGCCCCCGCCCTTCCCAGCGGTCCACAGCCTGGCCGGTCCAGCGGGCGGAACTGATAGTGTCTGGCAACTTGGCTCGCTCGGACTCTGAATCCCGGAGCACCAGGCGCCCACGAGAACGCTGTTCTCCTTGACTTCCGGGCGCACGCTCCTCTGTTGCCGGGGTCAGAGCTGAATTCCCGGTGCCACCGCAGCCGCTGTCTGTGCGCCCAGCTCTGCTGCCGCCATGGGGATCTTAGAGAAGATCTCGGAGATCGAGAAGGAGATCGCTCGGACGCAGAAGAACAAGGGTGAGGGCCGGACGGGCGGGGCCTTCCTTTCTGCCCGCCTCAGTTTTCCTGTCTGTAAAATGGGGGAACAACTCCAGCACTAATGCTGGGACAAGATCCGAGGCCGCGGAGAAGTTGCCAGACAAGTGCCGAGGCCGGCCTGCGCGCCCAAGGCAGGGCCAGGCGGGAGCGGGTCTCACACCCAGGTCTGACTGCAAACGGCCCCCAAGAGATCTGATCAGTCCTAGACCGTGTGTCCAAGTAGAGTAATCCCAGTTCACAGAGCAAGCATCTGACCCATCTGACCCAGAGAGAGGCAGAGCTAGGGTTCAAACCCCAGTCTCCTGACGGCTGGGCCTGGGGCTTTGGTGGTCTCCCCTGTTGTTTTGGGAAGTACAAGAGGAGACCTCTCAAGAACAGCCTCACTCAGTAGCTGAGAGCCCACTGGAGCAAGGGAATCAGGACTCTGGAGTCTGGAAGGCCTGGGTTTGAACCCCAGGTCCACCATGTACCTTCTGTAAAACACTGGAAAGTCACTTCACTTCTTGGAGCCTCAGTGTCTTCATCTGTAAATGGGGTGATACTTTCCTGCTCCATCTTAGCACACAGCTGAGTTAAATTAGATGGCTTTTACAAAGCACTGGGCACATGGTAAGCACTCAGTATTTAAAGTAAACACCCCAACATAGATAATAGATAATGAAGCCTCAAATCTGGACTTTAGAATGTAGGGGCTGGAGGAGCTCACAGAAGAGAGATTAGGAGAGAATGATGACACTAGGAGGAAGTGGGACTTGAGCTGTTGTTGGGAGGGTTTCCCAGGTGGGGGCCACTACTGAGACAAAGACATGGGAGTGAGCATGATGTGTTCATGGGACAGTGAGAGCAGTCTAGATCACAAGGTGGGTATGGAAGAGTAATGGGAGAAGCAATTGGCCAGGCTAGTAGCTAGCCATTCAGGCTTGTGGGAGAAGGAAGCAAGCAACACCAGATAGCTGGTCCCAGTGTCTGCCTTCCCTTGGTTCCATTTAGGTTTGAAGGCCGAGGAGTTGAGGGCCCTCTATGACTCATTCCTTCTGTAAATCTTTTTTGTTTGTTTGTTTGTTTGTTTGTGACAGTCTTGTTCAGTCACCCAGGCTGGAGTGCAGTGGCGCCATCTGGGCTCACTGCAACCTCTGCCTCCCAGGTTCAAGTGATTCTCCTGCCTCCGCCTCCAAGTAACTGGAGGCACGCACCACCACACCCAGCTAATTTTTGTATTTTTTTAGTAGAGAGGAGGTTTCGCCATGTTGTCCAGGCTGGTCTTGAATTCCTAACCTCAGGTGATCCGCCCTCCTCAGCCTCCCAAAGTGCTGGGATTACAGGCGTGAGCCACCATGCCCGGCCGATCTTTCCTGAGCCTTTACTATGTGCTAGGCACTGTGGTTAAAGCAGTGAACACAGCAGGCATATCCCAGCCCTCAGATCTGACCTTCTAGTTGACAGTCTGAAAACTAGAAATAAAATAAATAAAACAATGTCAGCCAGCAGTATGTGCTATGAAGACAAACCAGGGTGATACAGCAGAGTATTAGGGGTGGGGAGGGGCTGGGGATTGGGCCTGCTTAGGTGAAGTGATAGAGAAGACCACCATGAGGATGGGGCGTTTCAACTAAGACCTGAATGAGAAGAAGGAACTGGTCATGCAAACATCTGGGAGAAGAGTGTTCCTGGCAGAAAGAACAGCTAGTGCAAAGGCCCTGAGGCAGGAACAAACTTGGCTGTTTACAGATCAACAGGACTAGGGTGGGGTGCAGTGATGGGACAGGAGGGGGTCGATCATGCAGAGCCATAGGTCATGGGAAAGACTCTGGGTTGTGTTCTAAGGCAGTGGGAGCTGGTGCAGGGTGCTAAGCAGGGGAGGGGCTATTCTGACTTCTGTCTTAAAAGTTCCCTCTGGGCCGGGCGCGGTGGCTCAAGCCTGTAATCCCAGCACTTTGGGAGGCTGAGACGGGCAAATCACAAGGTCAGGAGATCGAGACCATCCTGGCTAACACGGTGAAACCCCGTCTCTACTAAAAAAAATACAAAAAACTAGCCGGGCGAGGTGGCGGGCGCCTGTAGTCCCAGCTACTCGGGAGGCTGAGGCAGGAGAATGGCGTAAACCCGGGAGGCGGAGCTTGCAGTGAGCTGAGATCCGGCCACTGCACTCCAGCCTGGGCCACAGAGCGAGACTCCGTCTCAAAAAAAAAAAAAAAAAAAAAAGTTCCCTCTGGCTGCTGTGTGGAATATTACCTGTAAGGCCCAAGGAAAGTCACAGGGAGGCTAGAGATGCTGCTACTTTGGCTGTGGTAGACAAAGGAGATGTAAAGGTGATTAAGACCTAGTCCTTCCCTTCAGATATGCTCAGAATTTTAGGAGCTGGGATGACAGGAAGGGCCATGTGAACCTGACTGACACTGAATCCTTTTTTTTTTTTTGAGATAGTCTTGCTCTGTTGTCCAGGCTGGAGTGCAGTGGTGTGATCATAGCTCACTGTAATTTCAAACTCCTGCATTCAAGCAATCTTCCCACCTCCACCTCTCGAGTAGCTGGGACTACAGGTGTGCACCACCACACCGGGCTAATTTTTACATATATATATTTTTTTTCTTTTCTTTTCTTTTTTTTTTTTTTTTGTTTTGTTTTTTGAGACAGAGTTTCACTCTTATTGCCCAGGCTGGAGTACAGAGGTGCGATCTCAGCTCACCACAACCTCCACCTCCCAGGTTCAAGCGATTCTCCTGCCTCAGCCTCCCAGGTATGCACCACCACGCCCAGCTAATTTTGTATTTTTAGTAGAGACAGGGTTTCTCCGTGTTGGTCAGGCTGGTCTCGGACTCCCGACCTCAGGTGATCCGCCCACTTCGGCTTCCCAAAGTGCTGGGATTACAGGTGTGAGCCACCGCGCCCGGCCAATTGTTACATTTTTTGTAGAGGCACAGTCTCACTGTGTTGCCCAGGGTGGTCTTGAACTCCCAGCCTCAAGCAGTCCTCCCTCCTCGGCTTCCCAAAGTGTTGGGGATTACAGGTGTGAGCCACCATGCCCAGCTGCAGAACCCATTCTTGACCCTTTCTCATTGCTATCAATTCACACATTCACTTGGCAAAATATTTCCTGTGTGCCTGGGCCCTGTGCTGGAAGCTGGGGATCCAGTCCCTTTTCCTGACCTATCAGAGTCAGGGAAGTAAAGAAATAAAATAGTTTTCAGACTTCAGAAGACAGTAAACTGGCTCACGAGGCAGGAAGGGGTCTGGGGAAGAATGGAATTTACTGTAGATTATAGCCAACATTTATTAGGTGCTTACTGTGTGCTAAGCGATGTTCTTAGTGCTTTCTGTAAAACTTCTCCATTATTCCACCATCAAAAATCTACTGAAGTATGGTCAGGCACAGTGGCTCACGCCTGTAATCCAGCATTTTGGGAGGCCGAAGTGGATGGATCACTTGAGGTCAGGAGTTCGAGACCAACCTGGGCGACATGGTGAAATCCCGTCTCTACTAAAACTACAAAATTAGCCAGGCGTGGTGGCACCAGCCTGTAGTCCCAGCTACTCGGGAGGAGGAAGCAGAAGAATCTCTTGAACCCAGGAGGTGGAGGTTATAGTGAGCCAAGATCACACCCGTGCACTCCAGCCTGACACCAGCAAGGCTGTCAGTGGCTCACACCTGTAATCCCAGCATTTTAGGAGGCCGAGGCGGGTGGGTCACCTGACATCAGGAGTTTGAGACCAGCATGGAGAAATTATATATATTTTAAATATTTATATATTAAATATTTATATATATATATAAAATATATATAATGGGAGAAATCCCATTTCCACTAAAAATACAAAAAATTAGCTGGGCATCATGGTGTGTGCCTGTAGTCCCAGCTACTTGGTAGGCTAAGGTAGGAGAATTGCTTGAACCCTGGTGGTGGAGGTTGTGGTGAGCTGAGATTGCGCCACAGCATTCCGGCCTGGGCGATAGAGCGAGACTCCATCTCAAAAAGAAAAAAAAAAAAGAAATCTGCCTAAGAAGTTACTACTGTTAATAAACCTATTTGCAGTTTAAGAAACCGATGCACAAGAAGACTAACTTTTCCAAAGTAAAACGGCCCCAGTAATTGCAGGGTGGAGTTCTGACACAAGCTGTCAACCTCTGTAGGACACCGCCCTCTGAGACTGGGCAGGGGAGGCCTCTTTGAAGAGGTGACGTTTGAGCTGCACCTCAAATGATGGGAAGGAGCCAGCTCCAGAAAGATCTCTTTGAAATGGAGAGAATCGCCAGTGTGAAGGTCCCAAGGAAGGCATGAGGTCAGCATGTTCTAGAAAAGAAAAAGAAGAAAGGCCAGGCCCAGTGGCTCAACCTGTAATCCCAGCACTTTGAGAGGCTGAGGCAGGAGGATTGCTTATGGCCAGGAGTTCAAGACCAGCCTGGGCAACATAGCAACACCTCATCTCTACAAAAGCAATTTTTTAAATTAGCCAGTCCTGGTAGTACATGCCTGTAGTCCTAGTTATTCAGGAGGCTGAGACAGGAGTTCAAGGCTGTAGTGAGCTATAATTGTACCACTGAACTCTAGTCTGAGTGACAGAATGAAACCCCCATCTCTTTAAAAAAAGAGAGAGGAGAAAGCCACTGTGTCTGGAATGTAGCAGAGTGCGTTGAAGTAGCCAGGAGCCAGGTCACATAGGGTCCTGGTTCTCAGTCTCAACCACGGCCTCGTTTTAGAGCAAAGAGTTTGTAACATCATTTACAGTCCTGAAATGAAATTCCTCATCAGTAATATAATTTCTGTACCCACAGAATTTGAAAAAAACCAATGTAATACCCTAATAATATAAAGGAGAAGAAGAAAAAGGAAAGTAATTTATAATGAAAATGGTATTTATTTAAATATGCAAATGCTGGAGTGCTGCCAGGATCTAACGAAGTTACCTTGAAGCAGTGGAATGCTCTTGCCTTTAGGTAGAATCACTGGGGGTGGGACAGCCACAATGCAGGTGCGTTGTGTTGGCCACTAAGTTACGCCCCAAGAGGTGCTGCCATGGCAGCGTGGGATCCCCAAATGGTGAGCAGCTCTAGGTAAAGTTTCAGACAAAGCATGACGTAGTATTCCCTTCATATACAATAGTTGCGTTCCTGGACATTTCAATGTCTATTAACACTGTACAAATGTCCTGTGTTTATATATAAACAGAGCTAGGTTCTAGGCCCGGCGATCCTAACCCAGGTTTTCCCTTTGTGGATGCCTTTAGGATGTCACAAGTCATGGACTTGGGACAATTCTCCTTGGCTACGCAGGACTGACTCATCTAATAGGGCAGCTGGTTTCCCTGCCCCCTGCCCAGTAGATGCCAATGAGGACTTCACCATCAAAGTGAACAGAAAACATCTCCCAGAATTTCCAGAATGCCCCCCAGGGAGTGGTGCCACCTCTGTTGAGAACCATTGGTTCTCAGTAGGGTGATGAGGTCTCAACAAAGAGATGGGATTTTTAAATTTTTATTATTTTTGAGATGGAGTTTCACTCTTGTTGCCAAGGCTAGAGTGCAATGACGCGATCTAGGCTCACTGCAACCTCTGCCTCCTGAGTTCAAGCAATTCTCCTGCCTCAGCCTCCCAAATAGCTGGGATTACAGGCATGAACCACCATGCCCAGCTAATTTTGTGTTTTTGGTGGAGACAGGGTTTCTCCACGTTGGTCAGGCTGGCGTCAAACGCCCGACCTCAGATGATCCACCCACCTCGGCCTCCCAAAGTGCTGGGATTATAGGTGTCAGCCACTGCTCCCAGCCTAACAGACTGGATTTTATCTTAAATGAATTGAGAAGCCAAGGGAGCTTTTTAAGCAGAAGGGTGTTTTGTTTTTTTTTTCTCTCCTGATCTCCTTGACAGCAGTTGCTTCCCAGCCAGTACTTGGCGATGTGTGGGCCCTGCCTGACTGCTGGGCTTGGACACCCTGGCCACTCATTTTCTGTCTTGCTTTCCATCCTTTAGCCACTGAGTATCATCTGGGCCTCCTGAAAGCTAAGCTCGCCAAGTATCGGGCCCAGCTCCTGGAACCGTCCAAATCAGCCTCGTCCAAAGGAGAGGGCTTCGATGTCATGAAGTCGGGCGATGCCCGTGTGGCGCTGATTGGATTTCCCTCTGTGGGTAAGGTCAGTGATGGTCAGCGTGGGCCTCGGGGAGGAAAGCAGGAAGTCATCTTTCAAACAGGTGACCATCCAGGCTCTCCTCGCTGCCTTTCTGCTTAGCTCCAGGGACACAGAAGACCTGGACTCCCCCAGGGTCAGATCCCAGCCCTTTATCATCCTAACGTGGAGGACACTCTTTCCTCTTGCCAGCAGATGTAGCCCTACTTGGTCTTCCAACTCAGGCATCACGAACAAATACTTCTCGAGTGTGTATCTTGAGTGGTGTCATGTGCTGGGCACTATGCCAGGGACTGGGGACATAGCACGAATGAGACAGAGCTCTGTCCCTGCCCACATAGAGCTCCCATTCTTGAAGAGAAAGGACAGTAAATAAGTGAAGATGAGGTGTATCAAGTGAGGAGCGTGGACTGGTGAGTGGCAGGGCGAAGGTCTGCTAGTTACTACAGGTCCTGGCAGGTTTCTCTGGCGAGTGAGTATTTGGGCATGGGCCTGAAGAAAGTGAGGGAGCTTGCAGAGTCCTGGGTGAGAACATTCCAGACAGAGGGAACAGTCAGCACAGAAGCCCTTAGGCAGGTGCTCGCTTAGTGTGTCCAGGGAGGCCCAGGTGGCTCCCTGAGGAGCACCAGGAGGGGAGAAGACAGAGAGGATAGGGGCTTATGGGTGGCCGGAAGGACCCTGGCTTGGACTGAAAAATGAAACTGCGGAGTTTTTAGGTTTCTTCGGTTGGGTGCGGTGGCTCATGCCTGTAATCCCAGCACTTTGGGAGGCCGAGGGGGTGCGGATCACCTGAGGTCAGGAGTTCGAGACCAACCTGACCAACATGGAGAAACCCCGTGTCTACTAAAAATACAAAATTAGCCAGGCGTCGTGGCGCATGCCTGTAATCCCAGCTACTCGGGAGGCTGAGGCAGGAGAATCGCTTGAACCCGGGAGGCAGAGGTTGTGGTGAGCCGAGATTGTGCCGTTGCTCTCCAGCCTGGGCAACAAGAGCAAAACTCCATCTCAAAAAAAAAAAAAAAAAAGGTTTCTTCTGAAAGTTGCTCTGTTTAGTGTACAATCTATATTGGTTTATTTTATTTTTTTTTTTTTTGAGATGGAGTCTCGCTCTGTCACCCAGGCTGGAGTGCAGTGGCACAGCCTCAGCTCATTGCAACCTCTATCTCCTGAGTTCAAGCACTTGCAGTTATCAGTCAGCCTCCCGGGTAGCTGGGGTGACGGGTGCCCACCACCACAACCCCCTGATTTTTGCATTTTTGGTAGAGATGGGGTTTCACCACGTTGTCCAGGCTGGTCTCAAACTTCTGACCTCAGGTGATCTGCCCACCTCAGCCTCCCAAAGTGCTGGGATTACAGGTGTGAGCCACCTCTCCCGACATGATTTACTTTTTATGTGAAGCATAAAATAAACGTCATTGCAGAGTTTTGAGCAGAAACGAGATATGTCTGATCGGCTTTTTTTTTTGTTTTTTGTTTTTTGTTTTTTGTTTTTTGAGGTGTAGTTTCACTCTTGTTGCCCAGGCTAGAGTGCAATGGCGTGATCTCAGCTCACTGCAACCTCCGCCTCTCAGTTTCAAGCAATTCTCCTGCCTCGGCCTCCCAAGTAACTGGGATTACAGGCATGCGACAACCCGCCTAGCTAATTTTTTGTATCCTTTTTTAGTAGAGACGGGGTTTCACCATGTTGGCAAGGCAGATTTTGAACTCCTGACATCAGGTGATCCACCCCCTTTAGCCACCCAAAGTGCTGGGATTATAGGTGTGAGCCACTGCACCCGGCCTAAAATAAACTTTTTATTTTAGAATAGTCTTGGATTTACAGAAAAGTTGTAAAGGTAGCACAGAGTTCCCATATACCCCACACCCATTTTCCCTGGCAGTTAACCTTTTATACCAATGAATGTTGATCTGTTCTTGCCTCAAGTCCATGCTTTATGCAGATTTCCTTAGCTCCTCCCCACTGTCCTTTTTCTGTCCTGAGATCCCACATCACAGTTCAGTTGTTATGTCTCCTTAGGCTCTTCTAGACAGTTCCTTATACTTGCCTTGATTTGATAACCTTGACAGTTTCAAGGAGTTCCATTCCCATATTTTATAGAAAGTCCTTCAGTTGGGGTGTGTCCAGTGTTTTTTTTGTGGTTAATCTGGGGTTATAGTTTAGCAAGGAAGACCACAGAGGTAAAGTGCCATTTTTATCACATCACATGAAGGGCACATACTGTCAACATGACTTACCGCTGCTGATTTTGATCTTGACCACCTGGCTGAGGTGTGTCAGGTTTCTCCACCATGAGACACTCTCTTCTCCCCTTGCCACACCGCTTTGGGGAGGGAGGTGACTGTGTGCAGCCCCAATTCCATCGCCTCCTTGAGGGGAGCATCTACAGAAACTGTTTGGAATTCTTCTGCCTGGGAGATGTGTCTCTCTTCTCCCATTCATTTGTTTTATTCAATCATTTATTGATATCCGTATGGACTCGTGGGGTTTACTTTGTGCTTCGGGGTCTAAACCCGTACCATGTTATTTTGCTGCTCAAAAGGTTTTAACTTTGGAGCTATTTTAGTTGGCTTCTTTGATGTACTTCCGCCATTGTGTTTTTCCAGCACTTGCTCACTTTCTGACACTGCAAGATGCCTCAAGCTCATTTTGTATATTCCCTGCCCTGGCCTAGAATCTGCCATTTCTCCAAGGAGCCCTGGTTCCTTTGATTGGAGAATAGCATTAGAAACCACCATCTGGGCGCTGACTTACTTTTTTTACAGAATCACTCTGGCTGTTGTGTAGCTAGCAGGCTATAGCAGGGCAAGGTGGAAGTGGGACAGTGGGGAGGTTGCTAGAATATAGGCCAAGTGAGCAACAACCAAAGCTCTTGGACAGGTGCCGGGGAGCAGCTTCTAACTCAGTTCAGCTGAACAATTTGAGCCCACACCCAGTTTCCATTGCTCAGGGCCAGGCATAGGGGAAGGTGGTAACAGCTACCTTTCCTTGAATGCTTGCTGCATGCAGGCTGGGCGGTGTTTAGTTTTGTTTGTTGTACTGTCTGCCTATATGATTGGTATATGTATCAGAGAGAGAGAGAGATTGATAGAGAAGCCGCTCTAGTTACCCTTGAAGTCTGGGCCTGTGGCAGATCCCACCTGCCTTATTGGGAGTATAGGCTCTCCCACCATGGGAGGGCCCAGTTCTTACTCACAGGGGCCAGACAGAATCAGGGAGTCGCCCCAAGGTTGGTTGCTGGGTGTCTCAACAGCCATTGCCTGCCTGTTGGGGCCACCCTGTCTATCCATACCTGTCCACTCCACCAGGTTTTCATCATTTCTTGGGTTTCCAGGAGGTCCCCAAGGCTGAGGATTTCTGGATTTGAGGACTCGATGTATTTCCATCGCATGCCACATTCTGGGCTTGAGAGGTCTAAGGGTGCCTTGGGGAGGTGTGCCCCTGTCTTCCTGCCAGTCAGCCAGAAGGCAGGGTCTGGATAGCTGGCCCTGCAACTCAGAGTCTCAGGCTTCTTGTTCCTGGGGCCCTGCTGATTAGGATGGAGCAGGAGGCATGGGGCTGGGTTTCTTCCCTCCCCGGGTCTGCCCACTGCTTGGCTGGCCTTCTCAGCCACAGCATCTATCACTGAGATGTTACAGTGTTCGGAGCGAGGCACATCCTGGTCCTTACCTTTTTAATCCCTGTGCAGTCCTGTGAGGGAGGGACTGGGTTCATGCCCATTCTACATGTAAAGACCCTGAGCTGAGAGTATGGAGTTTCCTGCCCGATCCCAGGATACCCCGGCAGAGGCAGGTTTCAAAGCCAGGTTTCTCCAACTCCCAGCCACAGTGAATGGTGGCCTGAGTGGTCACATCCACATCTTCCCAGTTCCCCACTCCCTCCCTGCGGCACCTCTCCTGTCAGCTGTCTCTGCTTCAGCCCAGGAGATTGGCGTCTCCTTGCACAGCTCCTCACACCCTCCCTAGGTGCACAGCACGTCTGGGTACTGGTTCCACGAGTGCCATGGGACTGCTACCTGCTTAAAGTTCTCTGGGGCCAGGAGGGTCTGGAGAATTGTGTGGGGCTAGGGGAGGCTCCTGATGTATGTGGGGAACCCCCTCAGAATCCAGATCCCTGCCTCTACCCAAGACAGTCCTGAGGCCGCCAAGGAACAGATAGACCCTCTGGTGTCCGACCCATCCAGGACAGGGCCAGAGGCAAGCCCTCCGGCTGGGAGGTCTCTTCACAGCCATCTAGGTCACCGAGCCGAGGGTGAGAGGGGCTCCTCCTGCTGCCTGCACCTGCAGGCCCCCAGCCCCTGGGGCCTCTCCCAGAAGGCCAGACACAAGGCTCCTCAGTGCAATGACCTCCTTTTCTCCTAGTCCACATTCTTGAGTCTGATGACCTCCACGGCCAGCGAGGCAGCGTCCTATGAGTTCACCACTCTGACGTGTATTCCTGGGGTCATTGAAGTAAGTGTGTGTGCTGGGCCCAGGAGAAGGGACGTGTGCTTGTGTTTGGACTTGTGCCTGTGCCCGCCGTGTGTGAGTCAGGGTGGATGTCCCCATGTCAGAATAGGCTCTGGACTGAGCTGCTTTGCCCTCCATCTCCGACAATTCTGGGGATCCTAGCTGCTGGACCCCAGAGATGCCTGGTGGGGCCTGGAACCAGGAGGTGAGGCCAGCATGTGGCTACTCTGCCTGGCGCCTCCTGTGCGAGATCTCCTGCCCAACACCACTGCAGGTCTAGTCACTAATTGCTGCTTGGCTGTATCCTTCTGCCTCCCCATGAAGCTTCACTGCCTTGGGCTGTGTTTGCTTTGGGAAGCTGGGTGCTGTGGCGTTAAGTTCCCACGGTGACGCAATTTATTTGTGAAGTGCTGGTACCATCAGCCATGAGTATTGTGGGACTGGGAGATCCTGAGCCCTCTCTAGGTGGCTACTCAGCTCATAGGCTGTGGTGTGCACTGGGCTGGGATGGTGACGAGGCTCGGGCTTGGCCACAGGTTTACACCTGGGTTTCCCTAAGCCCCTGAGCCCTGGGGCCATTCCAGATGTCCCAGATCCAGGCAGGACCTTCTCAGTGGAGGCCCAGCCTTGCCTTACCTTTCTTCTCTTCTGCATCCTAGTACAAAGGCGCCAACATCCAGCTCCTGGACCTTCCTGGAATCATTGAAGGCGCAGCCCAAGGTGGGAGGCAGGGCGGGTGTGGGAGGCAGGATGGAGCTCTGTTACTGATTGTTGAAACTGGGTGTGGCTGTCATGGAGATCACTCTGGATCCCTGGTCTATTATCCCACTTTCCAGAAAAGACAGGTTCCAGTTCAAATCCTTGGCACCAAACTAGCTTTGTGATCTTGGGCAAGTGATTGGCTATCTCTAAGCCAAGCTTCAGTTTCCTCAGCTATAGAATGGGCATGATCATACTTAATTTACAGCATAGTTTTCAGGCATTTAGCCTGGGGCTTGCCACATGGTAAGGGTGGGCATAGGATAGCCGTTATTATCCCGTTACTCCTTTTATGATGGTGGGTGTCGGATTTTCTTCTGAAATAACTGTGAGTAAAACACATGGATTAAAGAAAAATGCCAATAAAATCAATCAGCTTGTGCTGGTATGTGGCAGAGGCTGTGGTAGGTCTGTAAAGGACAGGAGTCCAGGGTGCCGTGGGCTGGGTAGTGGTCACATGGGTTCGTGTATGTAACTCCATCCCTCCCACCCATCCAGGAAAAGGCCGTGGCCGGCAGGTGATCGCTGTGGCACGCACAGCTGATGTCGTCATCATGATGCTGGATGCCACCAAGGGAGAGGTGCAGAGGTCCGCAGGGTGGGGCATGGGGCAGGCTCACATGTCTGGGGAGGGCCGATGTGTCCCTGAGCTCGTACTGGGCGGCCTGTGGGTGCTTGGCCCTCTCACATGTGAGAGTAGTGGTAGGACTTTTCACTGACTAAACCCAACACCACCCAGCCTGTGGTGTCTTCTCCTCAAGGCTTGTGTCCAGCCAGCACAGAGGCATCTTGGGGCTGGGGGCCAAGGGGCTTGGCCTGGCTCTGCTTCCTGTTCAGAGGCACAGGTGCCCCATCACTGCCCAGAACCTGCCAGAAGCCCAGCCCCAAGCACAGAAGCATTGTTCATCCCACGTCCTGGCAGAGGGGCACACCAGGCCTGCTTCCTTGGGACCAGAAGGAGTACCCTCATGTGGTCACCTCGTGGGGGCTCCACCACTTGCCTGTGCATGCCGACTGTAAACCGGACCGGTTCCCTCTGCGACTGTGGCAGAGTTTAGAAGCTCCCTGCAGCTCTGGGGCATTGGGAAGGAGTGTTCTCCGGGCTGCTGGGGAAGGGGGTGAGGAGAGAGTCAGTCTCTGTCGGGGTGGGCAGCGATGTCCTGCGTAACAGGGAAGCTGTGCAGCCTGGCTCTGTGGACAGCCTGTGAGGGGCTTATGGGGTGCTCTGCCTAGGTCTCTGCTGGAGAAGGAGCTGGAGTCTGTGGGCATCCGCCTCAACAAGCACAAGCCTAACATCTACTTCAAGGTGAGGCACCTCTCGGGCCTGCAGGCCAGGGGTGTGGCAGTTTTGAGACTGCATTGGCCGGCGACTGAGGCTGTGGGACCATTGCTGTGGCCCCTCGGTTAGCAGTTCTCCCTGTCCCTCTCTCCTCTTTCAGCCCAAGAAAGGCGGTGGCATCTCCTTTAACTCAACAGTCACGCTGACCCAGTGCTCGGAAAAGCTTGTGCAGCTCATCCTGCACGAATACAGTATCCTTCCCTGAAAGACACGTGAGGGAGGGCAGCGGGGGGACTGACCAAGACAGGAGGACTCGTGGCGCAGGGTGGCAGCAGGTCACCCCCACTGCCCCCACTGTCCATTCGACCAGCCTCTGGGCAAGCTCCAGATTGCCAGGGCTGCAGCCATGCACTTGACAATGGCTTCCTGGCTCCTCGCCGAGTACTGGGCACTGTGGTAGCCAGATGACATCTGGAAGAAAAAGATGTCATGGGAAACAGCCTCTGATAATGGGGGGTTCCTAGCCTGGAGAAGCCCCAGGGAGAGCTGGGGAGTGGATGGTGCCTCTAAAGCAAGGTTGGGGGCTGGCTGGGTTCTGGGGCCCTGGGGATAGGATAGGGGGCCTCAGGCAGAGTTATGCCTGGCATATGGAGAACTCTGAGGGTGAGCTGTGAGCCCCTCGTTGCCAGAGGTGGGTGAGCAGAGGCAGGATGGCCCCCACTGGAGTCCTGCACAGGAGAAGCTGGGTTCGACCAGCTTTCAGATGCTCCTGGCGCTAAAACCCAGGCTTCCCCTGAGGGGCTTTGGGGATTCTAGCAGGTACATTTTTCTCCCTGCCTAGCTGTCAAGATTAAAACCCTGCGTTGATTGAAACTTTTATATATTGTACTCCCTCTGGGGAAGAGAAAAGAAGGCTTCCAAAGCATTACAATCTTGTAAAACCTCACAAGCAGATAACCGCCAAGATCCCATGCGGCCAGCATATTTCCTGCTCGGCTCTTTGGGGCCCTCCGCTGAGGAGGGACAGGGGCAGCTGGTACACAGGTTGCCCTTAATCGGAGCCCCTCAGAGATCTTCAATGCAGAAGTTCTCTTCCGAGAAGACTGCTCCCCAGACGAGTTCATCGATGTGATCGTGGGCAACCGGGTGTACATGCCCTGCCTGTATGTAAGTGCAGGAGGGGAGCCCTGGCCTGGCCACTCGGCCTCTCCACCACATGCATTTCCTCAGCTCCCGGAGCCTTGTGAGAGAAGCAGAGTTTGAGGCTCTCCCCTCCCCTCCCCTCCCCTCAGTGGCTGCTTGAATCTTGCAGACATGGAGAGCTTGAAACCAGGGTTCCAGCCCAGCCTTCCCTACCCTGAGGCAGCAAAGGAAGGGAGGACGTAGACTCAGCTCTCCAGGGAAGGGCTGCAGCCAGCACAGGGCAATAGAGGGCCCTTTCCTGGATGCCTTGCTCCTATCCTCAGCATCGGCCTCCACCTTCTCAATCTCAGGTTTATAACAAAATCGACCAGATCTCCATGGAAGAGGTGGACCGCCTGGCCCGAAAACCCAACAGTGTGGTCATCAGGTGAGGCCGCTGGCATCCTGCCACTCTGCTGTCCTTGCTGTGGGTTCTGACCCCAGTCATCAGGCCTCCCAGCCAGTTTGGCTGTGGAGGAGGAAAAGCCAGCACAGCCTCCAGCAGCACACAGCCCTCATGGAGCCCATGACTTCCTGCCCAGGGCAGAGCACTTTGTCCATGAGGCCCAGGAGACACTGCAGGAGGGTCTCCTTCATAGCTGCTGGAGGCATTGGCCCATTCCAGTTGTGAATTGCATGGGCAGGGTGGGTGATGTCTTGTGGACTTTGGTTAAGAAAACAGAAGGATTTCGGCCGGGCGCGGTGGCTCAGGCCTGTAATCCCAGCACTTTGGGAGGCCGAGACGGGCGGATCACAAGATCAGGAGATCAAGACCATCCCGGCTAACACGGTGAAACCCCGTCTCTACTAAAAATACAAAAAATAGCTGGGCGAGGTGGCGGGCGCCTGTAGTCCCAGCTACACAGGAGGCTGAGGCAGGAGAATGGCGTAAACCCGGGAGGCGGAGCTTGCAGTGAGTGGAGATTGCGCCACTGCGCTCCAGCCTGGGTGACAGAGCGAGACTCGGTCTCAAAAAAAGAAAAAAAAAAAAAAAGAAAACAAGGATTTCATCAACCAAGGTTAAATGGTCAAGAGGCTTGTTAACTTAGGCCAGACGCAGTGGCTCACGCCTGTAATCCCAGCACTTTGGGAGGCCGTGGCGGGTGGATCATGAGGTCAGTAGATCTAGACCATCCTGGCCAACATGGTGAAACCCTGTCTCTACTAAAAATACAAAAATTAGCCGGGCATGGTGGCGTGCTCCTGTAGTCCCAGCTCCTCAGGAGGCTGAGGCAGGAGGATCACTTGAACCCGGGAGGCGGAGGTTGCAGTGAGCCGAGATTGTGTCACTGCACTCCAGCCTAGGCAACAGAGCGAGACTCCATCTCAAAAAAAAAAGAGGCTTCTTAACTTTAAGTAGTGAACCAAGGTCCCTGCAAGAAGCCCTGGGTGTGAGCTTGCCTCTCCTGGTGATCTGGAAGGTATGGCTTCTGTCTGACCACAGCTCAAAGGGGAAAAGGGAACTAATGTTCTCAGGCCCACCTCCTTTGCAGGGTGGGTCCCTGGGGTACTGCCTGCACTCTGGCTGTTTGTTCACTTGCCACCACAGCCTGGCAGGCTTCTCTTTGGGGCAGACTGATTCAGGTGCTCCACTTTGCTGGTTTCCTGGCTGGGAGCGGGTGCTCTGCAGCTTCACAATGAAGCTTGGCCGATAGTACTGAGAGCTCGGGGACCAAGAGGCTGGACAGTGCAAATGATGGATGAGGGTCCCGGCCTGAGCACAAGGACCATTTTGTGGTGGTTGTAGCCACCACAGAGAATAGTGTCCGTCCTACAGCACAGCCTCAGCTCCTCTCCCCCTGCTGTGTCCCAGGCCTTTGAGGGGCTGCCATCCTCAGGACGTGAGAGCTTCTACACCTTTACCTGCTTGTGCTTAGAACAGCTCTACAGAGGTCAGGACACAGCTCAGGGTCACACTGCAAACCTTCAAGCCACAGTCCACCCAGGCCTGGTGCCTCCAGAGCCTTGGTTATCCTCTCTTGTTGCTGAAATCCCTGCTGGACTTCCTGGAAGTCCATCGCTCCTCTCAACAAGGAGTGAACTCGGGGTGTCAGGGTTCCTAGCATTTGCCCATGGTCCCGTCACAGCCCCCGACCATCTCCCCACGGCAGCCCTTCATCAACCACACATGCTGCGACCCTCCACAGAGCACGGGCTTGCCAGCCCCTAGGAGAGATGCTGACCCTGGTTGAGTGTGACCGTGATTGGTGCCCAGAGGCACTGGCAGCAGAAACATCAAGCTGCCATCAGAGTAATGGGCTTGTTTCCCTGTGGGTACCAGCGGGCCGCCTGGCCAGTGGAGGTTGTCCCCTCCAATAGTGAGCCTCTGAACTCACAGGGTCCCCTGCCTGACCGGCCTCTTTGCAGCTGTGGCATGAAGCTGAACCTGGACTATCTGCTGGAGATGCTTTGGGAGTACTTGGCCCTGACCTGCATCTACACCAAGAAGAGAGGACGTGAGTTGCACTGCACGTAGCTGAGCAACAAGCTGAGCTTCATCCTCCCTAGAAGGCTGCCAGGCCAGTGTGTGGTGCCCAGAGACCCCGGCACTGGCTCTGGCCTGGCTTGTCTAGACACATCTCAGCTCTTTTCCCTTCTCAGCGCTGGGCACTGCTGGTTTTGAGGGTGCCCTGGTGGGGCAAGGCTACCTTGGGGTCCCCACTGGCTGTAGCAGTCAGTGCCCTCCTGACCTCCCCTCACAGTGACAGGCCCCACTGCAGGAGCATTAGGGACCTGAATCCACAGGAGCCATCCCCATGTCTGACTCCTGCCCATCCTCCTGGTATGCACGCACGCACACACACACACACATGCCCTGGGGTTCCAACTGCTGAATTTGGAGCAGTTTGCATCAACCCTGACCTTGGCAGCAAGGAGTGAGCTGCAGCTTCCCTCACTAGACTCCAGCATCCCTTCGCACCCTGCCCGTTCAGTCCAGGTCCTGGTCTCTCTCGGTGCTGTCACGGCAGATGGGTGGCAGGCACTGTGAATCCTAGAGTTTTGATTTATTTTGAGTCACTGTGTTAAGGTCGGGTTCGTAGAAGATGGCACAGGGATCTACGCAGAGGGCATGCTGGATGTCAGGGGGAGGTTAGGCCAAGGCAAGGAGACCAAAAGGGCCTCTGTGGCCAGCTCTTCGCTTGTGCAGAATCACGAGGCAGCAGTGTGGGCCCTGATACGTGCCTGACTCTCCCCATCCCGCCCTGCAGAGAGGCCGGACTTCACAGATGCCATCATTCTCCGGAAAGGGGCCTCAGTGGAGCATGTGGTGAGTTGACGAGACCTGCTGTGACAAGGGGTGGGAGCTCTGCGTGCCCCTTGGGACTCTGTTCTGCCTGACGTGCCCTGGGCTGGGGGTGGGCTCTGCTGGTCTCACTCTCAGATGTCAATGCAGGCTCTGGCGTTGGACAACCTGGGGCTGCGTCTGCAGCACCCCTTCCTAGCCGTGTGCTGAGGCTCTGACCTCTCCTGTGAGCAGGGTGTGCTGCCTGCCCTCACCCCACAGGTAGTCAGGAGGACACATTGAACGAGATCCAGCATGTAGGACACTCAGCATGCTGCCTGGCACTGCATAGATGCCAGTAACCCTGCTCCCATGCCATTCAGGCATCCGTCAAGGAGAGTGGGGAGTGGCGCCAGCTCAACACAGAGGTCAGGACAGCAGCTTCAAGGAGGCAACCTGAGCTGGCTTGTAGGACTAGGAGGTCTGGCAGTGAGGAGTTGGGGTGGGGAGCATCCCAGGTAGGGGAGCAGGTATGCACAGGCCCCAGGGGAGGTGCTCTGGGCTTAGGGAGCAAGAGACTGCCTTTCCCTGTCCAGGATTCTGTCACCTGAACATGACCCTGCAGGCACAGATGGTGGTCAAGCTTCGGGTCACATGGCCGTCCTCCTGGGCTGATGCTTTCCTGGTGTTGTTTTCCTCAAGCTCATTTCTTCTCCGGATCTGTATCCTGTAGGCAAGGGACACTGTAGACCCAGCTGTCCCTGCAGCCCCTTAGGACAGTGGTGGCTGGGCCTGCAATCTGGTCTTGTGCATTCATTCCTTCCACAAGCCCAGCCCCAGGTCTCCGAGTGCCACCCTGGAGGTATTAAACAAATGAGGCCAGGCAAAGTCCCATCTCTCTCAGGGCCTAGGCTTGAGGTCACAGCAGGAGGAGCCAAGGAGACTCACGATTACCCTCCTGAATCCCTTCAGTCACTCACAAGTGGCAATGCTGGGCAAGCTGAGTAAAACAAAACCCATTTGCAGACCAGAATCAGCCACCTTTCCATCTGTGTCAAGGAAGTGCTCCTGCAGGCCTGGTGCTGGCCTCCGCCCTCGGGACTCTGGGCTCAGGCGTTGGGTCTCCCACCAGGGCCTGGAAGACCTGTGGGCATGTGGGAAGAGGAGTCACATTGCACAATTGCAGAGTCCCCTCCCCACCGCCCTCCACTGTGCCACCGTCAGCGTGACAACCAGAGGTCCACACTCTCGGGGCAATTGCTGGATGCCTCCTCCAGGGTCTCCTTCCAGTTTCATGTGACCTCTGGGACCCCTGGGACCTTCATCCCTACCAAGGGTATATGCTGCCCTGGGAGTTGGGGGTGATATGATGTGTGGGAAGCTTCAGGCCACAGGTGGGGCCAGGAGGAGTGAGAGATGGTGACCAAGCCGGGGAGACTCCAAGCTGTCACCTGTCCCATTCTGAAGGAGCATCTGTTCAGGCAAGGCAGGCAGAGGGCCACTAGCAGCCAGGCCCCTGACCTTCCCCTGGTGGCTGTGGGAACATTCCTAACTAGGCACCATAGCTGGCAGACCAGGAGTGGGAATGGCAGGGCCACCTGCAGCTGTGATTGGGTGGCTGTGTGCGAATTGAGCACGTGTCAGTCCTCTACACAAGGCCCGGACTATGGGCACCTGCCGCAGGAACTGCTGCCTCTTAGCCTGTGTCCTGAGCTTTGAATGTGTGGCCAAGCTTGGGATGGGGTTATGGGGAGCCTCACCTCTACCTGACTCTCTCTCCTGTCCTCCAGTGCCACCGCATCCACCGGTCACTCGCCAGCCAGTTCAAGTACGCCCTAGTGTGGGTGAGTTTCTGGGTGGAAGGCGAGCAGGGGGTTAGACCCAGGACAGCCCCTGGGTTAGGCATGGAGCAAGGCGTTCACACTCTCTGCGTGGTGTTCCTGTCCTTCCTGTGGGGATTGGCATGTCTGTGTGTCTGTCCTCCATAGAATGTACATGCCAACCCAGGGTAGACATGGGCCTTCCCCACCCTTTCTTTTTTCTGGTGTTTGCTTTTTTTCTTTTTTATTTTTTTTGAGGCAGAGTCTGGCTCTGTCTCCCAGGCTGGAGTGCAGTGGCACCATCATGGCCCACTGCAGCCTTCATATCTGTAGGCTCAAGCGATCCTCCCACCTCAGCATCACAAGTAGCTGGGACTACAGGCACACACTACCATGCCTGGCTAATTTTTCATGAAGATGGGGTTTCGCTACCTGGCCCAGGCTGGTCTCGAACTCCTGAGCTCAAGTGATCCTCCCACCTTGGCCTCCAGAAGTGCTGGGATTACAGGCATTAGCCACTGTGCCTGGCCCTCCCCTACCTTTGAGATCAGGGATGGTCAGACCACTGCGGACATCCTGCTGCCTGAGGCCCCCACCTTACGCCATGGCATTCACCCCCCCAGGACACACACACCCGGGGATATCTTCCGTGGCCTTGGCCAGTCCAGGCTGAGGTGACCCTTCTGCCCCCATTCCTCACCCAGGGCACCAGCACCAAGTACAGTCCGCAGCGGGTGGGGCTGACCCACACCATGGAGCACGAGGACGTCATCCAGATCGTGAAGAAGTAACGGCGCCCACCAGGCCTCCCGCCCACCTGCCTCCTCTCCCTGGGGAGCTGGTCCCACTGGGACACACAAACACCCAAACAGAAAAATACAAATACACGTACCCCCGGAAGGGGTCCCTCAAGTCTCTGCTATTTACAGAAGTTTCTTCAGTAGGCAGATGAAGAGGGTGTCGGGGCAGAGGGGCTTGGCTGGAGGCATTTCCCATAAGACTGAGCCCTCGCATAGGGGTTTTGAGTTTGTAGTGCTGAGCCTGCATCTGTGCCGCCAGCCCCCTGCACTGAGGGAGCAAGTTGCCCACCTGCCCGCCAGCCGGGGCCTAAAGCAGATGGCATGCTCAGTGCCAGGCTGGTAGCTGGGCCTGCTGGGGTCCCCGGGGGCTGTGGCTGCTGTCACGGCACCTCCCTCAGTTTGTGCCAGCTTCTCTGACACTAGGGGTGGGGGCCCTTCCAGGAGGAAGCCCCCTTGGGTCCCCCACACAGGGCTCTCCATGATGGGAACCAGAGGTTAGTGGCTTCAGAGGCCCCGCTGACACCCTTCACAGCCTAAGGGCTGTCTTAAAGTGCCTCCCCCTATATCCCCCTCCCAGGGCAGCCCCTGCCCAGCACAAAACCCCACGACCCTGGCTCTGCACGCCTGGGGCAGGGACTTCTGAGTTTAGGATCTGTATTTTCTAAGTCCCCAGTTCTCCTGACTCTCCTTTCTGAAATAAAGGATTGAAAACGGTTCCTGTTCAGACTGAAAACACTTTGTAAACTTGCTGAACAGTAGCCAGGTTGAGTCAGGTGGGCACAGGTCAGGCATTGGGGGTAGCAGTGGGCCTGGGGGTCGGAGAGGGTGGAGCCTGGGCCCCCAAGGCAGATGCAAGCCTTGGGTGGCAAGGAGAATGCAGGGTTCCTCACCCAGGCACAGGCAGGCTCTGCCCAGGGGGTTGGTGGTCAGGGGTGTCAGGCCCAGACTGGCCCCTCCGGAGGGGCCTGGCTCTCAAGGTGGGCAGCATCCCGGGAGTCCCTTGTGACCATCTGCGCTGGCAGGGAGGCTCTGCTGTGAGAACAAGGTGGTGGGTCTTTTCCTGTTGCCTCAGAAGTCAGGAGTAGAGGGGCTGACGGGCTCGATGAGTGCCTACTGTGTGCCAGGGACTGTGCCAGGCCCCCCACAGTATTCTGCTGTCCCTCGAAAGCTGGTGTAGGCTGCACAGTTTGTGAGTGCAAACCCTGGATTTAAGACCTCTGAGCAGCGGGGAAGGTTTCTTGGAGGAGGTGTGCCTATTGAGATGGATGCAGCAGGTTCTGTGAGGCCGCCAGGACGGGTAGAGTTCCTGGGGGCCTCGGGCCCCGCTGGAGCGTGAAGCAGGCCCATGCTCAGCTCTCCAGGCTGTTCGTGGCTCCCCTGTCAGCTGCTCATGCCTTTCCAGAGACAAAACAGGAATAATAGACATCATTAAATATGCATGGGGCCCCAGACAGTCGGCGTGGTGGGCTGGGCCTCCCTTCCCCATAACACCAAGCTGCTCTGCTGGGCCAACCGTGCCCCTGGGCCAGCCAGAGGACCCCCATGAGGCGGCATGCAGGCAGGGAGCAGGCCACGGGACCCAGGTAAGGAGACCTTAGCCTAGAGTCCTTGGGGTCTGCCACTGGCCACCCTGGCATCCCAGGCTGCAGGGGTGATAAGGGAAGGGGCAGCAGCAGAGCTGGAGCCTCGCCCCTAACTCACCTTGAGGCCCTTCTCTGCCTCACTGTGTTCATCTGTGAGGGGTGTGATGCCCACGCAGTCCTCTCCTGGCAATGGTGGGATACCAAGACAGGCAAGGGCTCCGTGGCTTACCTCGGCCCCTCTCCTGACTGCCCTGATGCCTGGCCATGAGGCCCTAGGTGAGGGTTTCTGCCTGGGTGGTGGCCACTCCCACTTCCACTTTACAGGTAGGGGGTCTGGGCCCAGGGTGAGGTAGGGAAGGCCTTGAGTCCATAGGGTGTCAGGGTGAGTCCAGGCCTTGGATTAGATCCAGGCCTGTTCTGTCCCCCAGGCTGGCTGGCAAAGGGTGGCAAATGAGGCCAGAGGCTGGGGGATCCTCAGGCAGTAAGGGCTCAGGTGAGAGGCTCCAGCCACTAAGCCACATGTTCCTTACCATGGATGGGCTTGTTCCTGGGCTAGGTCTGTGTGTGCGTGGATCAGGGCAGGCACTGCGGCCCTGTTATGTCCTGGGCTTTCTGGGTCTGTGGTCAGGATGGTTGTATGTCTACATTTGTGTGGGAGAGAGCGAGCGAGGGATCGTGCAGCTGCGTATGCCCAGGTCAGTGTGAAGTGGTCGCTCACAGTGCCCTTAGGGCTGAGGAAGCTCCCTAAGACCCCCCAAAGGTCTCTGACCCCCACACCTGTGTAAGCTCCAGGCTTGGGCCTCACCCTGTTAGCCACCTTGTTCTCATCACTCACCCTCCCTGGTGATCACAGGCAGGGGTCTGCACCCTCACTCAGGCCCATGCCCAGGCAGCAGAGCTGCACTCATCTCCCGGCTGGCATCCCTGCAGCCTCCTGAGGATAGTATTCCCTGCAGCTTTAGAAGACTCAGTTTTGTAGGAGCCACAGTCATGAATATTCGTCTGTCCCTCCCACACCTGTGCATTCGCTCATTCTCCATCTTTCTTCCTCTCCAGCTTAGATTCCAGTTTCTCATTTCAGAACCCTCCTCTGGCAAGAAAGCTGAATCGAGACCCTCTCCTCCCCACTCTGTCCCTCTCCTAGACAGCCCACCTGACCTCCAGCTTCCATCTCGCCAGACCTGGGTCCAAGCAGCCTTTTTGACTCTCCACTGCACTGTGCCATAGCCATCCCAAGCCCACCGTGTCCTAAACCAAACATGGCATTCCCATACCCCTGGCTTCACCTCAGAGAGAGTCCCCGCACCTCCCAGCTGTACCAAGCCAACCCCAAGTCTACCTGGCTTCACCCTCATCCCAGCCCCATCTAGCCTCTCACCAGGGCCAGCCGGTTTCACCTCATCCTGAATGTGTCCACTGTACTCCATCACAGCATGGTCCCAGCTGTGTCATTGCCCCCTCTCCATTCTTTTCACATGGCGGCCCGAGCTGCTTTTTATACTACTTTCTAAGAAGCCGTGTGAGGCAGTGGTTGAGACTGTGGACACTCTGAAGCCAGACTGTCCAGGCTTAACTCCACCTTCAAGCTGTGTCACTCACATATCCTCTCTGGGCCCATGTCCTCATCTATAAAGTGGGAAGAGTAATCATACCCACTTCAGGAGGCTGCAGTGAGAGTGGAGCTCTGTGTGGCCCGGCCGTTCTGAGCACAGGCCTTGCAGTCAGGGACACAGGCCCTACAGCTTCCTCACTGTGGGCTCTCAGCTGAGGGATCTAACCTCTCCAAGATTAAGCCCTTCATCTATGTGAGAATCTAGTGAGATATTCCAGAAAATCATTTAGCACCAAGCCTGGCACATAGTAAACATCTGGAAATGTGGAACAGTGACCAAAGTCCCATCCCTTCCACGCCCATTGGGCTAGTCGCTGCCTGCCACCCTGGCCACCTCTCATTTCACATGCCCTCAATCACTCTGCTTCAGCCATAGGACTGTCCTTGCAGCCCCTCTTACCACCTGGCCTTTGCACATGTTGTTCCACCTGCCAGGAATACAGTTCCCTCTTCCATGTTACAAACTCCCTCTTGTCCTTCAGATCTTGGCTCAGGGTTGCCTTGTCAGGAGAATCTTCCTGGACCTCCAGTGCAGTGTTTGGGCATCGGGGGTCATGCCCTGACCTTCACAGCTCTTTTTGTTGATGTGGCTCTTTGCTTAAAGTCTGCATCCAGGATGGCCGTGGTGGCTCATACCTGTGATCCCAACACTTTGGGAGGCTGAGGCAGGAGTATTGCCTGGGGGCAAGGAGTTCAAGACCATCCTGGGCAACATAGTGGGACCCTGTCTCTACAAAAAACAACCAAAAAAAAAAAAAATTAGCCAGGTGTGATAGCACACACCCGTAGTCTCAGCTGCTCAGGCAGCTGAGGTGGGAGGATTGCTTGAGCCTGGGAACTCAAGACTGCAGTGAGCTGTGATTATGTTACTGCACTCCAGCCTGAATGATAAAATGAGACCGTGTCTCAAAAGAAAAAAAAAAAAAAAAAATAGTCTGGGTCCCCTACAACACAGGGAGCTCCATGAGCAGAGATCACATCTGGTTCCACTCGACTCTGCGAATTCCAAGTGCCCTGCACAGTGCTTGGCACGTAATAGATGCACAACTAATGCACAAGTAATATTGAAGAAATGAATGAACGAGAGACTTGCTCCCTGACACCCACTCTGTGCCTGCACAGAGGATGGGGACCCTGAGAGGAAGGCAGGACCTGGAACCTACCAGAGGAGGGGCAGCCTCAGCTGACTACTAGCCTGAGGTCTAGCCTGGGGCCCAGAGACCAGGAGGGGTCAGTTGGGCAGGACTTGCCGCCAGCAGTCACCCAGACTTCCTCACTCAGAGCAGACAGGCAGCAGCCTGTAGCAACAATGTTGACAATCATAACAACAGCTGCTTACCCAGGCCAGCCACTGTGCCCGGCTCTCCGCTATCTCATGTAATGCCCAGATCAGCCCTGGTAGGGGAGGCATCTACACTCACAGATGAGGAGACTCCAATGCCGAGGCTGCATGACTTGCTATGGGTCAGATCCAGGAAGGGAATGAGACCTGACCCAGAGCTCTCAGCCACTGGGCTCCACGTCCCTGGGGCTAGAGCTGGGCTGGCCTCTCTGAGAGGCAGGTTCTTCATCTGGACAATGGGGCTTTGCAGTGGAAAGATGCCTGCCTGAAGGTTTGAGGCGGGACTTGGGCAAGCCCGCTAGACAATGGTGGCCTCTCAGCCTTTCTCCTGGACAGACAGACAAGGCTTCCCTACTTGGGGCAGACAGAAGGTATGGTTCTGGGAGGTGCTCTTGGGCCTGAAGGGCCAGTCCTGCCCTGCTTCTCCCCAGCAAGTCTCTGACCTCTCTCTGCCTCACTTTCAACAAATGTAACAAATATTACATGGAGCTGGGATAGGGGTAGGGTTGGACCTGTGACATCTCAGGTCCCTGAAATTCTTCCTGGGAGCCCCTCTAAAGTGGTGTTACACTCACTGTCTCCAATCTCCCCTTTTTTTGCCATTTTCACATTTACACTTGTTTGGGGGATTGGGGAGGGACAAGGTCTCGCACTGTCACCCAGGCTGGGTTGCAGTGGTGCGATCTCAGCTCACTGCAACCTCCACATCCTGGGTTCAAGTGATTCTTCTACCTCAGCCACCACGCTGTGCACACCTGTAGCTGGGATTACAGGTGCGCACCACCATGTCCGACTGATGTTTGTATTTTTAGTAGAGACAGGGTTTTGCTGTGTTGTCCAGGCTGGTCTTGAACTGCTAGCTTTGAGTGATCCACCTTCCTCGGCCTCCCGAAGTGCTGGACTACAGGTGTGAGTCAGCGCGCCTGGCCCACATTTACACTTTTAAATGTTACATTTTTATTTGGTTTTTCACTCAGAAATGCATTCACATGGATCAAAAATCAAACAAACTAATACAGAAAGATTTACAGTGAGATAACCATTCTCATTAATTTATTGAGTATCTTTTGCTATATTTCTTTTTTTTTTTTTTTTTTTGAAACGGAGTCTCACTCTGTCACCCGGGCCGGAATGCAGTGGCACGATCTCAGCTCACTGCAACCTCCACCTCCTGGGTTCAAGAAATTCTCCTGCCTCAGCCTCCGGAGTAGCTAGGACTACAGGCACACACTGCCACACCCAGCTAATTTTTTGTATTTTAGTAGAGACAGGGTTTCACCATGTTGCCCAGGCTGGTCTCTAACTCCTGAGCTCAGGTAATCAGCCCGCCTCGGCCTCCCAAAGTGCTAGGATTACAGGCGTGAGCCACCACACCTGGTGCTGTATTTTTGTTTATTTTGACACAGAGTCTTGCTCTGTGTCAGAGGCTGGAGTGCAGTGGCATGATCATGGCTCACTGCAGCCTCAAAATACTGGCTCAAGCGATCCTCCCACTTCAGCCTTCTGAGTAGCTGGGCCTACAGGTGCCTGCCACCACTCCCTGCTAATTTTTTGGTTTGTTTGTGTTTTAGGGACACGGTCTCATTATATTGCCTAGGCTGGTTTCAAACGCATGGGCTCCTCCCATCTTAGCCTCTCAAAGTGCCCAGGCATGAGCCACTGCTCCCGGCTGTAGTATTTCTAACATGGAAATTAAAAAAGCAAATACAAGCTAAGCATGGTGACTCACGCCTTTAATCCCAGCACTTTGGGAGGATGAGATGGGCAGATCACTTGAGGTCAGGAGTTCAAGACCAGCCTGGCCAACATGGCAAAACCCTGTCTCTACTAAAAATACAAAAATTAATCAGGCATGGTGGTGCATGCCTGTAATTCCAGCTACTCAGGAAGCTGAGGCCCAGGTGGTGGAGGCCGCAGTGAGCTGAGATTGCACCACTGCTCTCCAGCCTGGTTGGCGGAGTGAGACTGTCTCAAAAAAAAAAAAAGAAAAAAAAGCAAACACAAGAATACAAACTTGGCTGGGGGCAGTGGCTCAAGCCTGTAATCCCAGCACTTTGGGAGGCCGAGACGGGCGGATCACGAGGTCAGGAGATCGAGACCATCCTGGCTAACATGGTGAAACCCCGTCTCTACTAAAAAATACAAAAAACTAGCCAGGCGAGGTGGCGGGCACCTGTAGTCCCAGCTACTCGGGAGGCTGAGGCAGGAGAATGGCGTGAACCCGGGAGGCGAAGCGGCGAAGCTTGCAGTGAGCTGAGATCCGGCCACTGCACTCCAGCCTGGGCCACAAAGCGAGACTCCGTCTCAAAAAAAAAAAAAAATAGAATACAAACTTATATTCTTACCACCCACTTCCTCTGACACACACACACACACACACACTCTCTCTCTCTCTCTCTCCCTATAGAAAGGCTTCAGTAAACACTGTAGTCAACAGGCTGTTCTGCAGCCTGCTTCCTACACTAGCAGGTCCTGGAGATCGCTCCCTGTCACGACACAGAGATCGTCCATATTCCTTGTTATAGCTGTGCTATGTTCCATCCTGGAATGCATTGCGGTGTACTGCGGCAACAAGCAGCTCTGTTTGTTCATCCTTACCCATAAGGACATGTAAGAGACATCCCCAGGGGTGGATTACTTGCTTCCTTCCTTCCCTCCCTCCCTCTTGTCCTTTTTCTTTTTTAAAACAGTCAATATATAGTCCGCCTTCCATACAATTCATCCACCAAAGTGTACAATCCTGTGGTTTTAGTATGCTCACAAGTGGGCCCGCCTTGTGACCACCGCAGTCCTGTCTTTCTTTTTTTATCTTTTTTTTTGAGACGGAGTTTTTGCTCTGGGCAATGGCTTGATCTTGGCTCACTGCAACCTCCGCCTCCCAGGTTCAAGTGATTCTCCTGCCTCAGCCTCTCGAGCAGCTGGGATTACAGGCATGCGCCACCATGCCCAGCTAATTTTTGTATTTTTAGTAGAAACGAGGTTTCACCATGTTGGTCAGGCTGGTCTCAAACTCTTGACCTCATATGATCCACCTGCCTTGGCCTCCCAAAGTGCTGGGATTACAGGCCTGAGCCACCACATCTGGCCCTGGTCCTGTCTTTCTTGAAACCTCTTCCATTAGGTGTAACTTCCCTCGCCCCCACCACTGTACTGGGACCACTCTTGTCACAGTCACCACTGGAGTTCTAAGGAGCTGCATCCATTAGTCAGCTCTCCATTCCTGACTAACATGGGCCATGTGCCCATCTGTCATAGCAGTCCCGCCCTCCTGCGCAGCCCCCAGGATCCCACTCCCTCCTGGGCCTCCACCTGCTCCTCTGGCTGGCTTCGTGGTGCTCACTCACTGCCTCCTTGGCTCCTAAGCACTGCAGCCCTGCGGCTCATTCCGTGACCTCTCTTCCCTCTATACTCATTCCCTGGTGTCATCCTCCAGAGCTGTGGCTTCAATGCCATCTAGATGCCGATGACTCCCTAACTGATGTCACCAGCCCTGATGGCTGTGATGGCCCCTTAGCAGTGCCCAGTGCCCAAAGCTGACTCCTGGGCCCTACTTCCTCAACTTGCTCTGCCCGCAGCCTTCCTCATCCTGGCCAATGACCTGACGGCCTTTCCATTCTCCCTGCTGTTCAGTAAGGAAACCTGGGAGCCATTCCTGCACCCTCCCCCATCCCCATCATCAAATCCTGTCAGCCCTACCTGCCACATGTCCCCAGCATCCTACCACTTCTCCACACCTTAACAGCTGGCAGCCTGGTGCAGGAGGACCTCCATGGAAACTTCCACGCTGGCCTCCCTGCCTTCACCCTCACTCCTGCAGCTGCTTCTCCCACAGCAGTAGAGGCTCCTATCAAGACTGAGGTCGAGGCCAGGCTTGGTGACTCACAGATGTAATCCCAACACTTTGGGAGGTCAAGGCAGGCAGATCACCTGAGGTCAGGAGTTCGAAACCAGCCTGGCCAACATGGTGAAACCCTGTCTCTACTAAAAATACAAAATTAGCCGGTGTGGTGATGTGTGCCTGTAATCCCAGTTTCTTGGGAAGCTGAGGCAGGAGAATTGCTTAAACCTGGGAGGCAGTTGCTGTGCCAAGATCGTACCATCACACTCCAGCCTGAGCAACACAAGAAAACTCTGTCTCAAACAAACAAACAAAAAAAAAAGACTGAGGTCGAATTCCATCCCTTCTCTGCCAAAACCCTCCTCCCACGGCTCCTGCCTCACTGGCAGTCGAAACCAAGCCCTCATTGTGGCCCACAGGCCCTGCACGTGTGCCCCTGAACTCTGACCTCACCACCCAGTGCACCCCCGCTGCCCTCCAGCCACCTGGTCTGACTGCTCCTCCATCTGCTTGGGACTGTGCACTGCCCACAGGCTCTCTCCATGGCCCCATAGCCACTAGGCCTTCCCTGACTTCCTGTTTAATGTCACACCCCCACTTCTTGCTGTCCCTTCCACAGCACTTGTGCCCCATTATCTGTTACTGATTTTCCATGTTTATTGGCTCTCCCTCCACCCACATTTGGTAACTGCATGAGGGCAGGGTTTTTCTCTGTTTTGTTCACAGCTGTGTCCCCAGCACTTAGACGGTGCCTAGTATGCAGCACACTTCCCACAGAAGCTTTTGAATGTATGGGTGAGTGAGTAAATGCTGGCTACAGGACCCTTAGGGAAAGGGGCCAGGCTGACTGAGGAATCCAGGTTGGGGTAGCTGTGGGCAAGCACTGGAGAGGACTTGGTGCCTGCTGGAGGCCCATCTGGGCTCTGGTTTGCCCAGTGGCTTGGTCAGGGCCCTCCCTCTCCAGGCAGGAGCAGGTTATGGGGTCAGCTCGACTATGCTCCCGGCTCTGCCCAGTGTCCTAAACCACTGCAAGCCCAGTGATTACCCAGGAGCTCAGTGGGCAGGAGGGCCTAGTAAGGGAGGTAGTGCCGAACCCGGCCAGGACGGGGTTCTGCCTTCCCAAGCCAGGTGGCCTCGAGCAAGTCCCTTCACCTTTTGAGTCTGAGTTTCCTCATCTGGAGAATAGAGATACTAATAGCTCATATCGCACAGACCTGCTGTGACCATTGTGCCACACACCTGACTGGGGCCTCACTCTGGAAACTGGCTCCAAGAGGAGCTGGGGCAGGTGTTGATATCTCTGGGCTCAGAAAGAATGTTTTGGCTGGGCGCCGTGGCTCACATCTCTAATCTCAGCACTTTGGGAGGCCGAGGTCAGTGGATCATCTGAGGTCAGGAGTTTGAGACCATCCCGGCCAACATGGCAAAACCCGTCTCTACTAAAAATACAAAAATTGGCCAGGTGTGGTGGCACATACCTGTAATTCCAGATATTTGGGAGACTGAGGCACAAGAATTGCTTGAACCCGGGAGGTGGAGTTTGCAGTGAGCCAAGATTGTACCACTGCCCTCTAGCCTGGGCAACAGAGCGAGACTCTGTCTCAAAAAAAGAAGAAAGAAAGAACATCTCCCTTGTCCTTCATTTTCCTCAAGTGGACAAGAGCCACTGCCCAAAAACAGAAGGGAGAGTGGGCAGCCCCTCAAACTCCTGCTCTGCAAGAGGCCCACTTCCTGCACATATCCCCTAACTTGCCCCAAAAGCCATCCATCCAATTTATCTGGTTTCCATCAAGCCCTACTCCCCATCCCTGTGAGACTGCCTGCACCAGGCACCAACAGCCCCTGGTGCAACTCCTCTGAGTGGCTGGGCACTGACTGGCTCCAGGTGAATCTTGGGGAGGAGGAGCAGGAAGAAGAGGAAAGTGAAGAGCCAGAGAAAGTAAACAGGGGGAAGAGGCAGACGGGGGAGACCTCCTCTGCTGCATGGTCCCCTCTCCACTCCTGCCACTTGCCTGGGAAGGCCTCTCCCTGTCCCTGTTTCACAGCTGAGCACGCTGAGGCTCCGAAGCCACTGATCTGAGGGCGTGGAGCTGGCAAGTGGCAGAACCAGGGCCAGAACCTTGCTGCTCTGGGGTTGCCTATGCTAAACCTTAAGCAACCAAAGAATTAGCTCTGGGACCAAAAGACTGAAGCAGAGTTCAGTAAGTAGGGAGCTTGATGTTAACTGGGGTCCATCTTGAGAAGGGGGAGGAGGAAAAGGAGGAGGAGAGCTGGTTCTGAGGCTTCAGGTCTCAGAGCTGCCACTCCCCACCCCCGCTGGCCTGCCCAGTTTTTTCCACTGACAACCTCTTTTAGTGCAGGTTCTCAAAAGTGAGTTAGACTGGCCACCAACCAGACTTTGGATATGCAGCCTTAGGTCAGGCAATATGAAGCAATCAGCTATGCCCAGAGAAGGCAGGAACCATATGGCCACAGCCTACTCAGCCAGAGCAGAAAGTAAGAGGAGTGGACAGGGCTAGGCAGGGACCCCAGACAGGAACCAGTAGGAGGCATCTCCAGTTACCCAGCAGCTCTATCAGGTCTTGCTTCCTTTTGGTGAAGGAGACAGAGCATAGCTTATCACTCCCATTCTTCAGAGGAAACTGAGGCCCAGAGAGGACAAAGGCTTTCCTGGACCCACACAGCCAGTCAGTGACAGAGCCTAGGGTCAGAGTCAGGCCTGACCCACCCTCCATTTCCGCCTCTCTACCCCGTCCCCCCACATACACATACAGAAGTGGAGTTCCACTGAAACACCCCTCCGTGCCCTGCCTTCTGAGCCAGCAGCCTGGCTCCCCACCCCATGTATTATTCAGCTCCTGAGTGCCAGCCAGCTCCCGTTACACTGACCGCAGCCCAGCACCTGCTCTGCCCATTCCCCTCCTCCCTTGCCCAGGACCTAGAGCGTTCAAACTTCTCCTTCAAGATGACTTGGTGGGCTTTTACCATCCCACCCTGGGCTCCACTTCTGGTCCAGTGCAGGTGTGCTGGTGATTTAGGGCAGGTGGCATTCCATCTCTGTGGCTCAATGTCTTTGTCTGTGAAGCCGAAACGACCCAAGGGCTCCCTTCAGGGGGTTGAGCCAGCTGTGGCCTAGGGAGGGCCTGACCAGGATGAGCACTGATGTTGCCATGACGACTCCGAGGCAAGAATGTCTTCCCCAGCACAGGCCTCATAGGCAGGCTTCCCCATCCCGGTAAACAACACCCACACACTTTCCACCACTGCTCTAGGGTGAAACCCAAGGCGCTCTAGAGGAGATGAATTATGGATCCGCCCTCCCGGAATCCTGGCTTAGCCCTCCCCACGCCACCCGGGGCCAGTCCAGTCTGCTCCCAGCCCGAGGAGGCCGCGTGTCCAGCTGCGGGCAGGAGACCGAGCAGGTCCCTGTGTCTCCAAGTCCCTGAGCCCGTGACACCGGCCCCGGGCCCGGTAGAGAGCAGACAGCCACCATGGCGAAGGAGGAAGATGAGGAGAAGAAAGCCAAGAAAGGGAAGAAGGGGAAGAAGGCACTGGAGCCGGAGAAGCCCAAACGGAGCCTGAAGGGGACGTCGCGGCTCTTCATGGGTTTCCGCGACCGCACACCCAAGATCTCCAAGAAAGGCCAGTTCCGCAGCGCCTCGGCCTTCTTCTGGGGCCTCCACACCGGCCCTCAGAAGACCAAGCGCAAGAAGAAGGCCCGCACTGTGCTCAAGTCCACGTCGAAGCTCATGACGCAGATGCGTATGGGCAAGAAGAAGCGGGCGATGAAGGGCAAGAAACCGTCCTTCATGGTGATCCGCTTCCCAGGCCGCCGTGGCTACGGCCGCCTTCGGCCGCGCGCCCGGTCGCTCAGCAAGGCGTCCACGGCCATCAACTGGCTCACAAAAAAGTTCCTCCTCAAGAAGGCCGAGGAGTCGGGCAGCGAGCAGGCCACGGTGGACGCCTGGCTGCAGCGCTCGAGCTCTCGCATGGGCTCCCGCAAACTCGCCTTCCCGTCGGGTGCCGAGATCCTGCGGCCCGGGGGCCGGCTCCGGAGGTTCCCCCGCAGCCGCAGCATCTACGCGTCAGGCGAGCCCCTGGGCTTCCTGCCCTCCGAGGACGAGGCCCCGTTCCATCACTCGGGTTCCCGTAAGTCGCTGTACGGGCTTGAGGGTTTCCAGGACCTGGGCGAGTATTATGACTATCACCGCGATGGCGACGACTACTATGACCGGCAGTCACTCCACCGCTACGAGGAGCAGGAACCCTACCTGGCGGGCCTCGGCCCCTACAGCCCGGCTTGGCCACCCTACAGCGACCACTACTACGGGTACCTGCCGGAGGACCCCTACGACTACTACCACCCCGACTATTACGGTGGCCCCTTTGATCCAGGGTACACCTACAGCTACGGCTATGGCTACAACGATTACGAACCCCCATATGCGCCCCCGTCGGGGTACTCGTCTCCTTACAGCTACCACGATGGGTACCAGGGCGAGGCGCACCCATATGGCTACTACCTGGATCCCTATGCACCGTACGACGTGCCATACCCGCCCTATGACCTCCCGTACCACACGCCCTACGATGTACCCTACTTTGATCCCTACGGGGTCCCCTACACCGTCCCCTATGTCGAAGGCGTCTATGGCGGTGGGGACGAGGCCATCTACCCCCCCGAGGTGCCCTATTTTTACCCAGAGGAGTCGACCTCGGCCTTTGTGTACCCCTGGGTACCACCGCCCATCCTGTCGCCCCACAACCCGTATGCCCACCCCATGGATGACATTGCCGAGCTGGAAGAGCCGGAGGACGCCGGCGGGGAGCGTCAGGGGACCTCCTTCCGTCTGCCCAGCGCCGCCTTCTTCGAGCAGCAAGGCATGGACAAGCCCGCCAGGTCCAAGCTGTCCCTCATCCGCAAGTTCCGCCTCTTCCCGCGACCCCAGGTGAAGCTGTTTGGGAAGGAGAAGCTGGAGGTGCCCCTGCCACCCTCTCTGGATATTCCTCTGCCCTTAGGGGATGCGGACGAAGAAGAGGACGAGGAGGAGCCACCCCCGGTGCCCGCTGTGCCCTACGGCCACCCTTTCTGGGGCTTCCTCACGCCACGCCAGCGCAACCTCCAGCGCGCGCTGTCGGCCTTCGGCGCCCACCGGGGCCTGGGCTTCGGCCCTGAGTTTGGCCGCCCCGCTCCTCGCCCTGCCACCTCGCTGGCGCGGTTCCTCAAGAAGACGCTGTCGGAGAAGAAGCCCATTCCGCGGCTCAGGGGCAGCCAGAAGGCCCGGGCGGGCGGCCCCGCGGTCAGGGAGGCAGCCTACAAACGCTTCGGCTACAAGCTGGCTGGCATGGACTCGGAGCGGCCCAGCACGCCCATCGTGCTGAGGAGGGCCCAGCCACGCGCTCGCAGCGGCAACGACGCGCGCCGCCCGCCCGCGCCCAGGACGGTCTCCCACTGGAGCGCGCTCCTGTCGCCGCCCGTGCCCCTTAGGACCCCCAGCCCCGGGCCCCCGCCTGCGCCGCCCCTCTCCCCGGCACTCTCGGGCCTGCCCCGGCCGGCCTCGCCCTACGGCTCCCTCCGCCGCCACCCGCCGCCCTGGGCCGCCCCAGCGCACGTGCCCCCGGCGCCGCAGGCCAGCTGGTGGGCCTTCGTGGAGCCCCCTGCCGTGAGTCCGGAGATGCCCCCCGACCTACTGGCCTTCCGCAGGCCCCGACCCTCGTTCAGGGACCCCCGCGGGCGAGGGGCGGCCTTCGGCTTCCCCGGGGCCTCTCCACGGGCGTCGCGGAGGCGAGCCTGGTCACCACTGGCCTCGCCCCAGCCCTCGCTGAAGAGCCTGCCGGGCCCCGGCTACCGCTCACCCTTGGCGCCCCCGTCGCCTCAGCTGTCCTTGCGCGCGGGACCCTTCCAGCCGCCCTTCCCGCCCCCGGCCCGCCGGCCCCGCTCGCTGCAGGAGTCCCCAGCCCCACGCAGAGCCGCGGGGCGCCTGGGCCCACCCCGCTCGCCGCTGCCGGGCTCACCCAGGCCGCCCTCGCCGCCCCCAGGGCTGGGCCACAGCCCGCGGCGCCGCTCCCTGAATCTGCCCTCGCACCTCCCGCACACGTGGCGGCGCCTCAGCGAGCCACCCACTCGGGCTGTGAAGCCACGAGTGCGCCCGCCCTTCCACCGACCGCCCGGGGCCGGAGCCGGGGCCTGGCGGGCGCCCCTGGAGCACCGGGAAAGCCCGCGAGAAGCTGAGGACTCAGAGGTGCCCTGGACCGTGCCCCCGCTGGCCCCCATCTGGGACGTGGACATGCCTCCCACCCAACGCCCACCCTCCCCCTGGCCAGGAGGTGCAGGCAGCCGCCGAGGCTTTTCCAGGTCACCCCCTGTGCCGGAAAACCCCTTTCTCCAGCACGTAGGCCCTGTGCTATCCACCACCCTCCAGCCTGAGGATGCAGCTGCTGATATGACCAGGGTCTTCCTGGGCAGACACCATGAGCCGGGTCCTGGACAGCTCACCAAATCAGCTGGCCCAACCCCTGAGAAGCCTGAAGAAGAGGCCACCCTGGGAGACCCCCAGCTGCCAGCAGAGACCAAGCTTCCAATCCCAACACCTCCCAAGGATGTCACACCCCCCAAGGATGTCCTCCCAGAGCAAAAGACATTAAGGCCCAGCCTCTCATACCCACTGGCTGCACGTGAGCAGACCAGGGCCACATGGCCACCATGGCACCGCTGGGGGACACTGCCCCAAACCGCAGCCCCCTTGGCACCCACCAGGGCCCCAGAGCCCCTGCCCAAGGGGGGCGAGCGGCGCCAGGCAGCCCCTGGGCGTTTTGCTGTGGTCATGCCTCGTGTGCAGAAGCTGAGCTCTTTCCAGCGAGTTGGGCCTGCAGCCCTGAAGCCTCGAGTCCAGCCAACCCAGGACCCCAAGCCAAGAGCCTGGGGTCTTCGCTGGTCCTGCCTCTGGCTTCGGGCAGATGCCTGTGGACCCAGGCCACGAGTAGACGCCCACCCCCAGTCCTGCCACCTGGGCCCTGGAGCCGCCTGCCTCTCCCTTAAGGGCTCCTGGGAAGAGGTCGGCCCCCCAAGCTGGCGGAACAAGGTACGGGGGCACAGATTACAGGGAGGGTTTGAGGGTTCTGGCCTAGAAAATGGCAAGAGAGACAGCCTGAGGAGCCCTGTGCAAACTTGGAGAGCGGCTGCCTGCTGGGGCCTGTAAGTTGGGGAGAACAGTCCCTCCCAGAACCTCTGGAGGGTTGAACAAGGGGATGCCCAGCACAGGCAGGCACAGGACAGAGACGTGGGAAACTGCTTCCAGGTCGCTCTGGGGAAGGATCTTTGTTCATCTCAGCCTGGGCCCTGGGCAGCCCTGCCCTGATCCAATCTGGATGGCAGATCTGGCCCTAACTTCCCCTCAGAGATTTTAGCCAAGCCAGATGTGAAACTGCAGGACATGCCTATCCATCCTGTTCCACCGCACATCCAGGTCTGTGCGGTTCCTCCTGTCTCCTACTGACCCTGCCCCACATTAGAGCCTCCTCTTTCCTCAAGGTTTTTGCTGCCCTTTGAAGTCCCCTGGTCTGCAGGATTCTGGAATAGGTCAGGGTGAGGGGCTCAGGATCCAACCCTCCAGCCTCCTCATTGCACAGAGGGAAAACTGAACCAGGAGTCCTTCTGGAACCCCATGTCGGGTACAGGGTAGGCAGCCCTTCTGAGGAGTGCCCAGCCCATGCCTGGCTGCCACACTCAAGGTGGAACTCGAGCCTGATGCTGGGTGGCCCTTGGCCGGGGTGCGTGGTCACCGGAGCCTCTCCCGGGATGCTGGGGTGGTGGGTGGGGCAAGCAGGGGCGGCAGGTGCGTCTCAGCCTGTGCAGACCGTGCCCAGCGGAGCGGGCAGCCAGCCGGGCCTAACAATGGCAACTGGGGCAGCCTGGCTGCTGGGGGGGCCCTGGCCCCGGCGGCGGGTGCCCCGTGCCGTGTGGGCTGCAGCATTGCGGGAGCGGGGCGCAGGGCGCCTAGGGGTGAGGGGCAAGGATGCCTGGGCCCTCCTCACCCTGGAATACGTGAGTGGCTGAATTATTCAGGGTCTGAGGCTGCTGGCAAGCACGTGGGCAGATGGGTGGGCTAGAGGCCAGGGCAGAAAAGGTGATACTCGCTGTGCCCTACTTAGCAGCCCAGCGACAGGCATGCAGGCCTCCCTCCTGGTGTCCTCTTTCCTCGCCTGCTCAGGGTGCTGCTGGGATTGGAGAGGCTGAGGGTGCACATGTGTGTGCTCCCAGTCGTGTGGATCCTGCGCAGGCCTGCATGCCTGAGCATGTGTGCACGTGTGTACCATGGCCAAATGACGAAAGCTAGTGTATGAGGTCTGAGCAGATGTGGCATCCCTGGGGGTCAGGGTTGTTTGCCCACCCTCTGCCCATGTGCACAGATGTGCGTGCAGAGAGGAGACCCTGCAGCCCAAAGGTGGCATCAGAACTTCCATTCTCCAGACCCCCAGGGTAGGGAGGGACCCAGCTGTGCACCCAGATGTATGTGCCAAGTGGACAGGTAGAGCATGTGCCTGCACACTATGTGCCTCCAGCCGGGCCCCACAGGCTTGCATATGTGCCCACAGGCCTACAAGAACACCTGTGTGCCTGGGAGTTGTATGAGCTGTAAATGCCATTGAGTGTGGGTTCATATGCAGGTGTCCACACATTTTCCCCGGGATGAGCATGGGGGTGTGGTGCTAAGACAGTCTTCATCTCTGCCCTCCTGGAGGCCCCATGCGTCAGGTCACAAGTGTCCTTTTGAGTTGTCACACAAACCAACACATGGGGTCTGCTGGTGCTGGGACAGCTGCAGTTGGGAGGGAGCTGGCACGTGCACCCATGTACCTGCTCATGCCTTTGCTCACCCCCCAGGGCAGGACACTTAGGAGCTCATGGGAGCGCCTGCCTGGGCACTGAGGGCATGCGTGTGTCTCATGTGTGAGGGTTGCATGCAGGTTCCAGGGGCCACAGCATTCTGTAATGAGGAGACTTGCAGGACCCACCTGGCCTTGGGATTCCCTCCCCAACAATGGTAGCAGGCCCCAGGTATGACCAAGCCAGGGGCCAGTGGGGGCGGGGGGCACCCTTCAAACTGCAGACACAGTCTCTCTCTCACACAGATGCACTCCATCCGAAACCTGCCATCTGTGCGGTTCCGCGAGCAGCACAGGGAGGATGGTGTGGAGGACATGACACAGCTGGAGTGAGTGGGCAGGGCTGGTGGGGTCAGCAAGGTGTCACCATGGGGTCCCCACCCTCCCAACCAGAGCGGCTCCTCCTGCAGTTGCCTCTCACCTCCCAGGACATTTTCAGAGCCTCAGTCATGAAGTGTCACAAAGACTAAATGTGGTGTGCTTTGTGAGTTAGATGGACTTTGGTTCAAATCCTAGCCCCACCACTCACTAGCTGGCAGACCTTGGACAAATCGCTTTGCTTCTCTGCACTTCAGTTTCTCATCCACAAAATGGGAGTGGGATGGCTGTGGTGAGGATGCCGGCACATTGGAGGTGCTCAAAACAAGAGGGCCATGTTTGTCAACATCATTATCTAATCATGGTGATTACGTAAGAGTGTCCCCCAAACCCCCAATGAAGTAGGTACAATGATTATCATACCCATTGGACAAATAAAGAAACAGGCACAGACAGGTGAAGTAATTTGCCCAAGGTCTCCTAACTGGTTGGTGTCAGAAACAGGACTTGAACTCAGGCCTATCTGATCAAGGCACTGCACTGAGTCGGGGAGGGAGACTCATGCCAGAACCAGCCCTGGGGGCACTCACGGCTTCTCTCTGTGCCCTTCTAGAGACCTCCAGGAAACCACTGTGCTGTCCAACCTCAAGATTAGATTTGAACGGAACCTCATCTACGTAAGACCTAGGGCTGGCCCTGCCCTGGGCCTAGGTCAGGAAGGCAGCTGCCTCCTGGGGCCGGGTGGGATGCACAGATTTCTCTTGTGGGCCCTAGCCCCTGTGGCCTCTGGTTTGAACTCTGAGTTTCTGTCCTTTCAGCATAGAATGCCAGAGCCTAGAACTAAAATCTGAAGTCTTAAAACACAGTCTTAGAATGGTGGATGCCAGAGGCAGAAAGCTGGAGACAGGGAATCCAGAAATACGCGACACCCCCACCACCCGGGACCTGACAGATAGAACTTCCAGAGTCCTAGAATCCATAGACCCGGACCCCAGAGTGGGGATGGTCAGAGGGGTTGGAGGGGAGCCTCTGACCTCAGAATGACAGAACAGAGGGCCAGGGGCCCAGAGCCAGTGTGGAAGACAAGGACACCCGGAAGGGCTCTGGCCACATCAGGATCCCCTGAGTTCCCCAACTACCCACTCCAGGCAGTGGAGGTTTGCCCTCAACAGGAGCCAAAAGTTCCTGGAGCCTGGGTCCAACTATGAACAAATGAAGTAGGCAGAAGCCCACCCAGGATCGTGTCTGTGGGGTTTTACTCACTCCCGACTCCTCTCAGCTCAGCCTGCTGCAGTGCCTGAGATTCCACCGTTAGAGCACATAGCCCAGCAAGCTGGTAGAGGGCTCTAGATGGGACTCCTGAGTCCAGGCAGCCAGATATCTGTCCGGATGGAAACAGGGAGCCAAGCTTCCAGCGTAGGGGAAGGAGGGACACAGGTCTGCAAGGAGCCATGACGCTGAGGCCACCGTCTGCCCAGCAGACATACATCGGGAGCATCCTGGTGTCGGTGAACCCATACCAAATGTTTGGAATCTATGGGCCGGAGCAGGTGCAGCAGTACAATGGACGGGCCCTGGGAGAGAATCCCCCGTGAGTGTCTCAGGGGCGGGGCGGGGCTGCCGTGGGGTCTCTTGGGCCCGTCTTTCCCCTGCTGTGGGAGCCTGGATCCCAGCTGCACCCCAGCCATGAGTCAGAGGTAAATGGGGAAAGGCAGCCCACCTATTCAATCTGACAGTCTCTCCCCAGGCAGGGCCGCAGCCACAGGTTGGAGGGCACTGTGGTTCAGACCAGGATGGGGGTGGGAGCATTCCCCCAACAGGGTGAGGGGTGGGCCGGATTGGCTGTTTGGCTGGATACGGATGCTCCCTGCCCAGTCCCTGGGAGGTTTGGGAGCTTAGAGGCAGGGGCCGGCTCCAATGACCTTTCTCCCCAGGCACCTCTTTGCTATTGCAAATCTCGCCTTCGCCAAAATGCTCGATGCCAAACAGAACCAGTGCATAATCATCAGGTGAGTGGGCTGCCTTTACGTGGGGGATAAATGGGGGACCTTAGGTAGCAGGCCTGCATCTGGCCAGAACTGCTGTGGGAACTTGGAAGATTGCTTGATACCGCTGGGTTGGCCTGCTGCACATAGCCTCTTGCTTCATGATGGGGGTCAGGGTGCACCAGAAGAGGCAGTGAAAGGTTGGAACTCACTCTGCCCCTTTGCTCGGTCAGTGGAGAGAGCGGCTCTGGCAAAACTGAGGCCACCAAGCTGATTCTGCGCTACCTGGCCGCCATGAACCAGAAACGGGATGTCATGCAGCAGGTGAGTCTACTTGTCTCCCCAGGACCCTAGGTTGAGCACCCTTTGATAAGCACACCTCAGGTACTCCCCAAGAGGCATGGCTCCTTGGCCCACTAGAAAGATGGGGAGGCTGAGTTCCAGAAGGGGGCCTTGCCCAGGGCTGCTTTTTCTGCCCCCCGTCCCAGGGGTGTGCCTGCCTATGCTTCCGTGGCAGCTCCTGGTTCCAGCCCTCCAGGTACAGTTCAGAGTGGAGACCACATAGGGAAGGGGAGTCATCCCATCTCTCCCACCTGGCCTCACCTTCCTGTTCATGGCCCTGGGGCCACCATATTCTCACACTCAGAAGCTATGCAGCCCCCAGCTATCAAGAGGCAGGGCAGGCCTGAGTGTGGGTTAGGCAGTAGATGCCAAGTCAGAGTCTGCAGGATGGGAACTTTGCTGATAAAGACAGTGCTAAGCTCTCTGAGCCTGAGAATGGTAGAACCCCATCTGTTCCCTCAGTAAAGATCTACTGAAGACCTACTGTTTGTGAGGCCCAGGTTAGGCACTGGGGACGAGTAGCGGCAACTCAGGCAAATGTTCACACCCTCATGGGAACTTTACTCTAGTGGTGGAGGCGGGAAGAAAAATATATATACACTTATATACAAGTAAATTATATGTACGTGAAAGGGTAGATGGTGAGTTGCGGAGGAAAAAAGTGGAGAGAAGGGTGAGGAGTGTTGGGGGTTGCAATCATAAGTGTGGTGGTCAGGGTAGGCTGTACAGAGAAGACAAGAGAGTGGGCTCTGGGAATGTCTAGGGGAACAGTGAAGAGGCAGAGGGAGGAGTGCCTGCAAAGGCCCTGAGGTGCAAGCAGGTTGGGTCCAGGTACAGGTCAAAGCCAGCCAGCAGCCTACAGAAGACAGACTGGGGTGTGAGAGGGAGAATTGTCGGAGGGTGACCCCAGACATTTGGTCTGACCCACAGGCGGCACAGAGGCAGGCTGGGCAGTGGAGGGAAGAGCAGGTTTGTTGAGAAGAGGTGTCTGCTAGGCATATGCACAGAGATGGCAGAGAGGTGATGGATGCATCACCAGCCTGGAGCTCAGGAGAAGGTGGGGCTGGCCTGCCAGCTCAGACTCCAGAACTACAGACCCAGACTTCCCCAACCCTGGGGCCCACGAAGGTTTGCACATGGCCATAATGTCCTAGCCAGTGGTGAACCCAGCAAGGTGATCCTGGGGGCATAGGTGGGGGCTGCTCAGGCTTTGCCGTCAGGTTCCAGCCTGGCCTGGGCCCCTCTGATGCCTGCCTTGGCCTGCCAGGCTCTCCCATCCCAGTCCAGGCCTCCTGATGACCAAACAGATCATCCCTTGCTCCAAGCACAGTTTTCAAAACCTTTCAGGTCAGATTTGTGGAATGACTAGCTAGGTAGGCAGGGAAAGAAATAAGTGTACCGGCCGGGCGCGGTGGCTCAAGCCTGTAATCCCAGCACTTTGGGAGGCCGAGAAGGGTGGATCACGAGGTCAGGAGATCGAGACTATCCTGGCTAACACGGTGAAACCCCGTCTCTACTAAAAAATACAAAAAACTAGCCGGGCGATGTGGCGGACGCCTGTAGTCCCAGCTACTCGGGAGGCTGAGGCAGGAGAATGGCGTGAACCCGGGGGGCGGAGCTTGCAGTGAGCTGAGATCCGGCCACTGCCCTCCAGCCTGGGCGACAGAGCGAGACCCCGTCTCAAAAAAAAAAAAAAAAAAGAAATAAGTGTACCTTGTGCACCTCCTGTGGCCAGGCACAGTGCTGGGTTCCTTCAGTTATCATCACACCAGAGCTTTACGGCAACCGTGGGAGGCAGGTACATTTGTGTCCATTTATAGATGGGAACACTGAGGCCTAAGAAGGGAGGAGTGAAGTGGTGCAGGAGCTTGGATTTGCAGTCCATGGCAGAGAGCTGTCAGGGAGGACGGATGGAGCTGTGGATGTGGCTGAGTCTGGGAGTTTCTGTGTGCCAGGTACACAGAATGTGTGAGGACAGGCCTGCCAGCTGTGATGACCGTGGGGCTCCTTTCCTAGACATGGCTCTCCTCTCCTCAGATAATCAAACAGTCCAGTTCTAGGGTCAGTTTTAGGCATGGCTAGATCCAGAATCTTAGACAATGTCTCTTGTCTTGGCTCCACCCTCCCCCATGTATGGGCATCATCCTCAGCCTGACTCCCATTGGTCAGGAAGCTGGCACCATAATGATCAACCCTCCCAACATTTCAGAAATGAAACATTCAGAGCTCCGTCTCACTGGGCAAGTTTTGGTCATATGTCCTAACTGAAACCAATCACGTAGCATGGGGAATGCTCTGCCCTGACTGACTGAGGCCTGGACCACAGGTTCCACCCCTCCGGTGTTCACCCACTCCATCCCCTGGCTTTCTGCCCTGCTGTATGCTGAGCACCAGGAACAGAGAAGCAGCCAGACTGTCCTCAAGGGCTTCCCAGACTAAGGGATAGTACACAGGAAAGCCCAGGCAGACCTTGACTCATTGAACAATCACAGGCCAGCCCCCGTCCCTCTCTGGACCTCAGTTTACTCCTTTATACAATGGGTGCAGTATTTCCTGGACTAAATGGGACGGATGGAAGGAACTGGCCCCATCCCAAAAATTACAGGTATTGTTTCTGTGGTGACTGGACCTCCTTTGCTTCTTCCCTAAAAGATTATCCTGAGGAAGTGCCTCAGCTAAAGAAGGTGCCATGTACACACTAGGCCCATGCTCATCACTCGAGTGGATTCTGGAGTCCCTGGGCATGTCATTTCACCTCTCTTTAAGCTTCAGTTTCCTAATCTGCAATACAGGGGTGATATTAGTACCTACCTCATGGGATTGTTAACAATTGCATTATCAGGGCAATGTGTCTGGCACACAGTAGGTGCTTAAATAGGTGGGAGCTTGCAATCAGCCATGGTCACCTTTAGGCAGCTCTGCCCATGAGATGCTATTCCTTTTTTGTTGTTTTTGTTTGTTTTTGTTTTGTTTTTATTTTTGTTTTAGACAGTCTCGCTCTGTCGCCAGGCTGGAGTGCAGTGGTGCAATCTTGGCTCACTGCAACCTCTGCCTCCCGGGTTCAAGCAATTCTCCTGCCTCAGCCTCCTGAGTAGCTGGGACTACAGGTGGGCACCACCACGCCCAGCTAATTTTTTGTATTTTTAGTAGAGACAGAGTTTCACCATGTTGGTCAGGATGGTCTTGATCTCCTGGCCTCGTGATCTGCCCACCTTGGTCTCCCAAAGTCCTGGAATTACAGGCGTGAGCCACCATGCCGGGCCAATGCTATTCCTTTTTCCATCCCTTTAGCAGATATTTTTTGAGGGCCTACTAAGCACCAGGTCCGTTTAGATGCTGGGGACTCAGAGATCCGTGCCTGTAGGATTTGACAGTCTAGTGGGCAGACAGACAATACCCAAGAAAATAGAGAGTTTGCCAATGGGGCTAAGGGCTACCGGGGAGAGAATTCTAGTGGCCTTCCTGTGAGAGGTGAGGTTGGGGGGCAATGCAGGTGCGTGGGAGCAGTGGCGTCTAAGCAGAGGGAACAGGATATGCCAATGGTCAGAGGCAGAAGTGGGCCTGGGTGTCAGAGAACAGTGAGGAAGGCCAGGGCGGAGGTTCAGGGATCCTTGGCTGGTAGTAGCCATGGGGGAGGGGAGAAGAGGACATCCCCAGAGCCATTTGGAAGGCAGACTCAGCATATTTTCATACCTTGGAGACCCCATGGCAGTCCCCAAGCCTGGACCCCTGGGGTCTCTGAGCCTCACAGGTTTTTGCTAGTCCCTCCCTGGTCTGAGGCTCCTAGTCTCCTGGAGAGAGAGGTGGTCGGTCCTGCTAGTGACTCCATTCTGTTCTTGTCTCTCTCTTTGTCCTCCCTCCTGGGCGCTCTTGAAGATAAAGGTACTGTGTGTGTGTGTGTGTGTGTGTGTGTGTGTGTGTGTGTGTGTTTGTCCGGGAAAATGTGTGTGGATGTGCCTGCTCCTGTGTGGGTGGAGGGACAGGCAGGAAGGGACATCCAAAGGCCTGTCCTGGGCTGGGCAGGGGCTTGTGGTCAGGGGCTGCCGTGGGGGACCATGGAGGCTGGAAGGCTGGGAGAGGGAAAGCATGGGACTTGCTGTGTGGGAGATGGGCAGCATGGGGTGGGGGACCTTGGGGGACACTGGAGAGCCCTCAGGATTCTCTAGGGAGCCCACCTCTGGTCACCCCTCATAAAGGGAGGTCCTTGGGGAGGCCCGTGTCTGGGTGTCCCCAGCTACGCCTCCCACCCAGGCCCCCAGAACAGTGCCTGGCCCCTCAATTCCCACATCTCCTTCTGGAGTCCAGATCCTGGAGGCAACACCCCTCTTGGAGTCCTTCGGTAATGCCAAAACCGTCAGGAACGACAACTCCAGCCGCTTTGGGAAGTTCATGGAAATCTTTCTGGAAGGGTGAGTTGGGACAGTGGAGGGCCTCCGAAAAGCTTTGCAGTGTCTTCCATGTCCCGCCACAGCCCCTGAGCCAACACCGGCCCTCCTACCCCCACTGAGAGCTGACTGTTCTCCCCACCCCAGGGGCGTGATCTCTGGTGCCATAACCTCCCAGTATCTGCTTGAGAAATCCAGGATCGTGTTTCAGGTGGGCCAGCCCCTCCCAGGCCTGTGTGTTGGGCAGGGTGGGGGTGGGAGGTACAGATACTCAGAGCCTGGCCCCTGGTGGGGCTGGGTAGATGTGAAATTAATGAATGAATACATGCGTACATGTGTACATGGGAGCCTGGGACCTCCCCTCCCCGACCCTCCTCCAGCCACAGTGGCTCCTCCCTGCCCCACAACACAGGCACGCTTCTGCCAGGGCCTCTGCACCTTCTGTTCCTTCCCTCAGGAGCACTTATCCCTCAGGCGCCTGCTTGGCCAAACCCCTCACTTCCTCCAAGTCTCCCCTACAATTTCACCCACTCAGGAAGCTCTCCATTTAAAAACGCAACACCTCTCCATCCCATCAGAACCCCCACCTCCACTGCTTTATTTCTCTCCAGTGTACTTATTTTTTTGTTTTGTTTTGTTTTTGTTTGTTTTTTTGAGACAGAGTCTCACTCTGTCGCCCAGGCTGGAGTGCAGTGGCACGATCTCGGCTCACTGCAACCTCGGCCTCCTGGATTCACGCCATTCTCCTGCCTCAGCCTCCCGAGTAGCTGGGACTACAGGTGCCCACCACCACGCCCGGCTAATTTTTTGTATTTTTAGTAGAGATAGTAGAGATGGGGTTTCACCATGCTAGCCAGGATGGTCTCGATCTCCTGACCTCGTGATCTGCCCACCTCGGCCTCCCAAAGTGCTGGGATTACAGGCGTGAGCCACTGCACCCAGCCATATTTTGTGTTTTGTTTTGTTTTTTTTTTGAGACGGAGTCTTGCTCTGTCACCCAGGCTGGAGTGCAGTGGTGCCATCTCGGCTCACTGCAAGCTCCGCCTCCCGGGTTCACGCCATTCTCCTGCCTCAGCCTCCCCAGTAGCTGGGACTACAGGCACCTGCCACCACACCCGGCTAATTTTTTTTTTTTTTGTATTTTTAGTAGAGACGGGGTTTCACCATGTTAGCCAGGATGGTCTTGATCTCCTGACCTCGTTATCCACCCGTCTCGGCCTCCCAAAGTGCTGGGATTACAGGTGTGAGCCACCGCACCCGGCCATATTTTTTTGTTTGTTTGTTTTTTGTTTTTTGTTTTTGTTTTTGTTTTTGTTTTTGAGACGGAGTCTCGCTCTGCCGCCCAGGCTGGAGTGCAGTGGCCGGATCTCAGCTCACTGCAAGCTCCGCCTCCCGGGTTCACGCCATTCTCCTGCCTCAGCCTCTCGAGTAGCTGGGACTACAGGCGCCCGCCACCTCGCCCGGCTAGTTTTCTGTATTTTTTAGTAGAGACGGGGTTTCACCGTGTCAGCCAGGATGGTCTCGATCTCCTGACCTCGTGATCCGCCCGTCTCGGCCTCCCAAAGTGCTGGGATTACAGGCTTGAGCCACAGCGCCCGGCCCACCCGGCCATATTTTATGTTTTAACCAGTGATTTGTTGAGTGTCTGTCTCCCTAGCTAGCGGGTGGGCTCCATCAGGACAGGGGTTTCTCTCTGCCTTGTTCCCCACTGTGTCCCAAGGGCCTAGGATAGGTTTTGGTGCACAGGAAGTGCTCAGCCATCAACAAGCTCTGTGTGTGCACATGTGGTCTGTGGATAGACATGTATGTAGGTGTGTGTGGCCGGTACACATAAGAGAAGACGAGCCCCTTTTCTCTTATTTCTCCTAACCAAATAAAATCTCACCAGAACTCTCTCAACCTTCAGTCATACCAGGGCACCTCTGCTTCTGCCCTCACCCACAGCTGGCACCAGGCTGGGAGCCCCAACCATCACAGAGGTGTCTGTTCTCATCTGCAGCCCGCTGTGTGCATGTGCATTTGTGGGCAGGCTTGGGCCTGTATGTGTACCTGGGGGTCACCTAGGTAGGTGGTTCCCTTCTCTGTGCCCACCTACCCACTCTACAGGCCAAAAACGAGAGGAATTACCACATCTTCTACGAGTTGTTGGCCGGGTTGCCTGCCCAGCTCCGGCAGGCCTTTAGCCTGCAAGAGGCTGAGACCTACTACTATCTGAACCAGGTGAGTGCCAGCAGGCATCTGAAGGCTCCCGGCCCTGGTCCTCCCACCCTGACACCCCTGGGTGGGCTGAGGGAGCTGAGTTGTGAGTGATGGAGTGTGACGGTGATGGAGATTTGGGGAGAGTGAGTTTGGATTTAAGACATCTCGTCACAGTGAGGGGGAGCAGGAGTCTTCTGGGTCCAAAGTGGAAGCAGGAAAGGCCTACCTGACTTCATTTATCTGGAACCCGGAACAGAACCTACCAGTCTAGAGTTACTACACTTCCCCTCTCTGTAACTCAGCTTCCTCACCTGTAAAATGGGGACAACATAGTACCACTTCGCAGGGATGTAGTGAGGCTTAGATGAGGAAATGCATGTAAAGAGCTTAACACAGGGCCTGGCATGCAGTACATGCTCAGTAAACACTGACTACTCTTTTCATTATTATCACTGGGCAGCTACAAAGGTCAACAGGTGACAACCACTGCCACACATTGCACTTGGAATCTATGAACCCTGTCCTCTGCCCTGCTCAGAGCCTCCATGCCCATGAGAGTGGAATGAGAGCTTGAGTGACCAGCTCAGGCCACACTGCTGGTCAGGGCAGAGCAGGACCTGGAGGACTCCCCAGCCCCACCCAACCTCCCTGATCCTCAGCCTCTGCCCTCACGCAGGGTGGGAACTGTGAGATAGCAGGAAAGAGCGATGCAGATGACTTTCGCCGACTCCTGGCTGCCATGGAGGTGCTGGGCTTCAGCAGCGAGGACCAGGACAGCATCTTCCGCATCCTGGCCTCCATCCTGCACCTGGGCAACGTCTACTTTGAGAAGTATGAGGTGAGGGGACGCCACAGCCTGCCATGGGGCCCGCACCCTCTGGACTTGGCCGTCTTTTCCAAGGCCTTCTCTGTTTCCCTTTCAGATTACACTCTTCACACATCACTTGTTCCTGTTTTTTTCCTTTTCCTTTGGGGTTGTCCATCTTTTTCCTCCTTATATGTATTAAGGAAATCAGCCCTTTGTCTCTGACATGAATTGCACATATATCTTCCAGTTTGTCATTTATGTTTTAACTTTGTTTACAATGTTTTTTGGTGGTTTGTTTTTGTTTTTGTTTTTTGTTTGTTTTTTGTTTTTTTTGGTGGGGAGGAGTCTCACTCTGTCGCCCAGGCTGGAGTGCAATAGCGCAGTCTTGGCTCACTCCTGTTGATTCACTGCAACCTCTGCCTCCCAGGCTCAAGTGATTCTCCTGCCTCAGCCTCCCGACTAGCTGGGATTATAGGCACGTGTCACTACCACCCCACTAATTTTTGTATTTTTAGTAGAGACAGGGTTTCACCATGTTGGCCAGGCTGGTCTTGAACTCCTGACCTGAAACGATCCACTCACCTCGGCCTCCCAAAATGCTGGGATTATAGGCGTGAGCCACCGCGCCCAGCCCTTTGGTGTTTATTTTATTTTATTTTGTTGATTTTTATGTATTTATTTTTTATTTGAGATGGATTCTCGCTCTGGCGTGATCTCAGCTCACTGCAACCTCCGCCTCCCAGGTTCAAGCGATTCTCCTACCTCGACCTCCTGAGTAGCTGGGACTACAGGTGTGTGCCACCACACCCAGCTAATTTTTGTATTTTTAGTAAAGATGAGGTTTCACCATGTTGGCCAGGATGGTCTTGATCTCTTGACCTTGTGATCCGCCCACCTCGGCCTCCCAAAGTGCTAGGATTACAGCCGTGAGTCACCAAGCCCGGCCTGTTGGGTTTTTTATGCAAATTGTTTTAAAATTATTTTTAGGTAGTTCATTTATCAATCTTTTCTAGTATATTTAAATTTTACATTTGAAATTTTAAACTTCTTTTCATTTTTAGAGAAACTTCCTAAAATTGTAACAGCCTTTTTCCATAACTTTTTCTAAGACCTTTTATGGATTTTATGAGTTTTAAAAAACATTTAAATCTTTGATCCATCCAAATTTATCCTAGTAAGGTGTGACGTAGGAATCCAACTTTTTTTTCCAGATGTTTACTCAATTGTCCTAATCTCTTGATTTGAAAAATACATCTTCATTAGCCGAGTATGGTGGCTCGTGTCTGTAATCCCAACATTTTGGGAGGCCAAGACAGGTGGATTACTTGAGCCCAGGAGCTCGAGACCAGCCTAGGCAACATAGCAAGGCCCCATCTCTACAAAAAAAAATTACTTGTAAAAAAGAAAGAAAAATACATCTTTATCATGTGCTAAGTTTATACATACATTTATATCTAATTCCAGACTTTCTTTTGTGCTTTGTTAATCTATTTATGTACTGTGTCTATAACTACACTGTTTTTTTTCTTTTAATCGGCTTTTTTTTTTTCTTTTTTTTTTTTTTTGAGACGGAGTCTTGCTCTGTCGCCCAGGCTGGAGTGCAGTGGCGCGATCTCGGCTCACTGCAAGCTCCGCCTCCCGGGTTCACGCCATTCTCCTGCCTCAGCCTCCTGAGTAGCTGGGACTACAGGCGCCCGCCACCGCGCCCGGCTAGTTTTTTGTATTTTTAGTAGAGACGGGGTTTCACCGTGGTCTCGATCTCCTGACCTTGTGATCCGCCCGCCTCGGCCTCCCAAAGTGCTGGGATTACAGGCGTGAGCCACCGCGCCCGGCCTTTTTTTCTTTTTATTTTTTGAGACAGGATCTCACTCTATGGCCCAGGCTGGAGTACAGTGGCACTGTCATAGCTCACTGCAGCCTCAACCTCCTAGGCCCAAGCGATCCTCCTGCTTCAGCCTCCTGAGTAACTGGGGCTACAGGTTTAGGCCACCATACCCAGCACATTTTTTAGACAGGGTCTCACTATGTTGCCAGGCTGGTCTTGAACCCCCTGCCTCATTCGATCCTCCCACCTCAGCCTCCCAAAGTGCTGGGATTACAGACATGAGCCACCGTGCCCAGCCTGTTTCTGTTTTTCATTTTTTAATTTTTTTGAGACGGAGTTTCACTCTTGTCACCCAGGCTGGAGTGCAATGGCATGCATGGCCTCAGCTCACTGTAATCTTCGCCTCCTGGGTTCAAATGATTCTCCTGCCTCAGCCTCCCAAGTAGCTGGGATTACAGGCACCCACCACCGTGTGTGGCTTTTTTTTTTTTTTTTTTTTGAGATAGAATTTCGCTCTTGTTGCCCAGGCTAGAGTGCAATGGCGCGATTTCGGCTCACTGCAACCTCCACCTCCCAGGTCAAGCGATTCTCCTGTCTCAGCCTCCCGAGTAGCTGGGATTACAAGCATGTGCCACTATGCCCGGCTAGTTTTGTATTTTTAGTAAAGATGGGGTTTCTCCATGTTGGTCAGGCTGGTCTCGAACTCCTGGCCTCAGCTAATCCACCCGCCTCGGCCTCCCAAAGTGCTGGTATTACTGGCGTGAGCCATAGTGCCTGGCCCTGTTTTTCATATGAACTTTAAATTCAGCTTATCTAGTTCAAAGCACATTCCTGTTGGTATTTTGCATAGATGGATGCACAGGAGGTGGCCTCAGTGGTGAGTGCCCGGGAGATCCAGGCCGTGGCAGAGCTGCTGCAGATCTCCCCTGAGGGTCTGCAGAAGGCCATCACCTTCAAAGTGACCGTGAGTCTGTGGGCATCTGGCTTCAAACAAAGCTTTCTACCAGGGCCTGGACAGAGCTGCCTTGTGCTGATCCTTCGTGGGCAGCCTTTCCCTCTCTCCTGCTCTCTCTGTCCCTGGGTCAGGCATGGAGGGGAGTAATTTCAGACCCCAAAGACATTTCAGATTCCAATCTCAGACTGTTGCATAGGCTGTTTCCTCTACCTGGAATGCTCTTCCTCTTTTCACACCTACTCATCCTTTAAGAGCCTATCCAGGTATCCCCTCCTCTAAGAAGCCTTCCCTAATCTTTGGCCGGGTCAGTGCATCATCTGGTCTTTCAGTCCTAGGCCCATTCCCCCTTCCCAGAGTTGATATCATTGTATCTGCTGATGCCTCTGTCTCCCCCATTAGACCTGCAGTCCCCACCACTACCAGCATTGCCAGGCAGAGTTGGGGTGGGGGCGGGGGTGGTCCTGCCTAGTCTCTGTGTGCACAGTCACTATATCCCTCCAGCCTCCCTTCCCCATGCTCCCACTCCCCTAGTCCCCTGGGGGCTTTCTGGAGGCAGTGGCCAGCCTACTGTCACTCAAGGGCTGTGCCCCTCCTTAGGAGACAATGCGAGAGAAGATCTTCACGCCCCTAACTGTGGAGAGCGCTGTGGATGCCAGGTGAGGCCGCGCCCTGCCCTGCCTGAGCCCCGAGGCCCAGCACCCCACACAATGTCCTGCTCACACCAGCACCACCTCTGCTTCAGGGACGCCATCGCCAAGGTCTTGTATGCACTGCTGTTCAGCTGGCTCATCACCAGGGTCAACGCACTGGTGTCCCCACGGCAGGACACACTGTCCATCGCCATCTTGGACATCTATGGTTTCGAGGTGGGGCCGTGTTGGAGGCTGAGGGGCGGGGGACATAGGCAAGGTCTCACCTCCCTCAGGTGTCTTGGGCTGCCCTTCCCATCCCTTTCTGTGCCTGCAGCAGGTGCCATCCTCCCTTCATGAACCCCTCCCTGTCACCATCTCCCTTGTCTCGTTTCATTTTCTTTACTCACCACAAGTACTCCCAAGGCCTCCGGGCCAGGCTCTGTGCTGGGCAATACCAGCTGCCCAGAAAGGACCAGCCAGGGGAGCTTGGGGAGCTTCCAGGTGAGGCTGGGTGGGGGTGGGGGCAGACTCTGACAAGCCCATATGCTCCAGTGGGCACCTTTAGTTCACCTGGGCAGGAATGGGGAAGGCTTCCTGGATGAGGATGAGACACTCCTGAGACCCAGCAAAGGCACTGTAGGTGCAGGGAACAGAATATGCAAAGGCTGGGAGGGGTGGTGGGGCTGGACTTTGTGTGTGGGGGAGGGGTGAATGCTGTGCCAGTGCACAGCAAAGGAAGTGGCGAGGGACGGGGCAAGAGCACGATGCGGCCATCACAGGCACTCACTTGGCACCTGTTATGTGCCAGGGGCTGTTCAAAGCACTTCGTTGATTCACTTCATCCTTACAGTAACCCTGTGAGGCAGGTACTGTCAGTATCCTCATTTTACAGATGAGAAAACTGAGGCATGGGGCTGTTATTCAAGGTAATGTAGCTAGAAAGTGACCGAGCCGGCTGGGCGCGGTGGCTCAAGCCTGTAATCCCAGCACTTTGGGAGGCCGAGACGGGCGGATCACGAGGTCAGGAGATCGAGACCATCCTGGTTAATATGGTGAAACCCCGTCTCTACTAAAAAGTACAAAAAACTAGCCGGGCAAGGTGGCGGGCGCCTGTAGTCCCAGCTACTTGGGAGGCTGAGGCAGGAGAATGGCGTGAACCCGGGAGGCGGAGCTTGTAGTGAGCTGAGATCTGGCCACTGTACTCCAGCCTGGGCGACAGAGCGAAACTCCATCTCAAAAAAAAAAAAAAAAAAAAAAGAAAGTGACCGAGCCAGAATTTGAACCCAGGCAGAAGGCCCCGGAGCCTTGGCCATCAGCCACTGCCTGTCAGGTTCTGTCCTGGGTGCAGCAGGAGCCGTGGAGGGTTCCGAGCTGAGGGTCTGTGGTTAAGCTCCAGCTTTTTGAAGTTGCCACCAGGGAAGGCAGGGCAAACAGGCTGGTGGCCAAGGAAGGACCAGTCCCAGCCTCCCCATCCACCTGGCAGGACCTGAGCTTCAACAGCTTTGAGCAGCTGTGTATTAACTACGCAAACGAGAACCTTCAGTACCTTTTCAACAAGATCGTCTTCCAGGAGGAGCAGGTGTGTGGGCCCCATTAATACTCCTGTCCCTGTCTTCACTGGCCAGTGGACCTCCGTGGAGACAGATGAGGATATACTGGTTGTTTAAGGGCAATTCTGACATCAGTAGACAGCGGAGGAAAAGGCATTCTAAGCTGGGGACCAGCCCATGGGAAGGTCTCTGTTCTGGAGGGAAAGGTGCTGAGGTGCTGTGCTCAGAGAGGAGTCCCCTTGGGGGGTCCTTGTCCTCTACTGGGCTGTCCCAGGCAGAGGGAGCAGCAGGACCCTGAGTTGGCTCATGCTGCCTTATTAGGGGGTGAGTTCCCTGTTCTGGGAGGTATGCAAGCAGAGGTGCTGCTGGTCAGGCTCCTTCAGATTCAGCCTGGGAGGGAGGGTGGGTAGGGTGGGTGGGCCCTGGACAGGGATGGGAGGTTGAGCTCCTGCTGCCCACTGCCTGCAGGAGGAGTATATCCGTGAGCAGATCGACTGGCAGGAGATCACCTTTGCTGACAACCAGCCCTGCATCAACCTCATCTCACTGAAACCTTATGGCATCCTGCGAATCCTCGACGACCAGTGTTGCTTTCCCCAGGTGAGCTGCAGGCACTGTGTGAGCCTAGTCAGGTCACAGATCTCTCAGCCTCGTGTCCTCATCCCACCCTCGTGTCTTCATCCCACTCCTTCATTCCTCTCTGCTCTGGCCTGAGGAAGGCAGTGGGGGGTTGGGACACCCGACCTACTATTCACATCCTGGGGTGATTGAGGCCAGATGGGCAGCTATGTGTGTTCAGAAGAGAGGCTGCACCAGCCTGGAAAGTCACAGAAGGTTTCCTAGAGTAGGTAACCTTGGGATTGGACCTCAAATCCTGATTGCAAAACACAAGGGTGGAATGGCAGTGAGATCAATAGAGTGCAAAGGCAGTTGGCCTGGAGGGGAGGCAGTTAGGAGCTCACTCAGCCACACCTATCTTCAAGGCACCACTTAGGCCTCCAGTGCCTGGCTAAGGCACTTGCCTTCCGACCCAGGGAGAAGGGTAGCCATGGGAAGCTGTGAGTTGTTCCTCTCTGGTGCTCAATTAGGAGCAGTCGGGGATAGTGAGGTTGCTACCAGGCCAAGAACAGGGTGTCCAGGCCCCCTGCCCACCCACTGATCCCTAAATTGCCCCCAGGCTACAGACCACACCTTCCTACAGAAGTGCCACTACCATCATGGCGCCAACCCGCTCTACTCCAAACCCAAGATGCCGCTGCCTGAGTTCACCATCAAGCACTATGCAGGCAAGGTCACCTACCAGGTGAGCCCCAAGACAGTCGGCCTGGCCGCTGGTGCTGCAGTGCTGCTAGCTGTTGGAGACACAGAAGCACAACACTGGCCCCAGACATTCACACCCAGGTCCAATTCTGACTCTGCTGTGCCCAAGCTCTGTGACCTTGAGCAAATTGCTTAGCTAGTCTGAGCTTCAGTTCTCTCACTTGGAAAATGGGGATAATAATAGTGCCCAACTCATGGGGTGGGTGTGAGAAATATAGGGTGGGTTTGATAAAGAGTAGCTCATCAATAGTGACTTCACTGTGGTCACCCTCATCACTGTTATCTGAGGTACATTCCTGCCCTGGAGGTGTCTCAGGCTAGGATTCCATGCCTTACTTTTCTCATCTGTAGAATGGGTGCAGGACAATGTCCTTCACTGAGGGTGAGGCCAAGACCCAGGTTGGTCATGTGAAGCCATGGTGAATGCTCCCCTCCCCCAGGAATAGGGAGAATGGTGGGAGCTGGAGAGGTAGGGACCATAGAGGTGAGGAGGATCCAGTCCCTCCTAGGGTAGACAGAGAGACAGAGGCCAGGATTACCCGGGCCATTGTTCCCCTTTGCAGGTGCACAAGTTCCTGGACAAGAACCACGACCAAGTGCGCCAGGACGTGCTGGACCTGTTCGTACGGAGCCGGACACGGGTGAGCCTCGCCTCCCACCGCTCTGGCCCTGCCCCCACGCATGGCCCCACCCCCACACCCAACCCGCCTTCAGGCCTTAGACCATGTTGCCATGTCCTGGCTCCGCTTAGCTTTGGCCAAAGACAAGGGTGGCCTGGACACCCTGTCCCTGGCCTGTTCCCGCCTAGCTTGGCTCCTCATCCTGATCCTGCCATCTGGCTCCTGACAGCCCCAGTGGCTAGACCCCGGCCCCACTCACAATTCTAACCCTGTACCCCACCAGCTATGACCTTGCCCTGTACTTACCCCACTCCGGCCCCACCCCATCCCCTGGCCCATTCTCTCTGGCTTCTTGCCAGACCTGTTCCCCCAATCCCACCTCCTGGTGTTCTCAGTTTCCCCCACCCCACCCATAAGGCCCCGGGGGAGAGCTTGGGGTATCAACTTTGGGTTCCTTGAAGGGTTAGGGAGGCCCTGCATCCCAGCTACACTACGGCCAGCAGATGGCCCTATGACAGAGCACAGGCCTGGTAACATCACCTCCCCTATCTGGCCCTCCCCTTCCTCCTGTCCACTGGGCACCCTCCTCATGAGGTCATAGCCAGAGTTCACAACCATGTGTCTAACAGGCCACCTTGGGGCTAGGCACACAGTCAGTGACTGTGTGTTCCTTAGACTGAAGGGGAAAAAGCCAGTTATGGGATGGATCCCTTGGAAGGTGCTGAGCCCTACCTGTTTTGAGAAGCATGTAAGTTAGGATGACAGAGGCCTTGCAGAGAGAACAGGGGTCCAGTTAGTCTTCAGATCCCCCTGGTCCAGAGATTTGACTCCTGCTCTCTGTTCCTCCTCATTTCGGTCTCCCGGCCCCTGCCTGTTTTCCCTGCCCTGACCCCTGCCCAGGTGGTGGCACACCTCTTCTCCAGCCATGCCCCACAGGCTGCCCCTCAGCGCCTGGGCAAGAGCAGCTCCGTCACTCGGCTCTACAAGGCACACACCGTGGCTGCCAAGTTCCAGCAGTCACTCCTGGATCTGGTGGAAAAGATGGAGAGGTGGGGTGGAGGGCAGGTGGGCGGAGCACCCAGTCTCATCCTTAACCCACCTCATGACCCTCAGAGGGTGAGCGCCTTCTTTTTCTGAGGCCTCACGCTGTCCTCTTCCTGCCGCTACCAGGTGTAACCCCTTGTTCATGCGTTGCCTGAAGCCCAACCACAAGAAGGTGAGTGAGAGCTGAGGCCTCTGAGAGAGCCAAATCCTCCTGCCCATGCTGTGCGACCTTGGGCAAGTGGCTTGGCCTCTCTGGACGTGCATCTGCCCAGCCTAGCATTGGGACTATTCACCATGACTGTGCCCTTTGCACATGGCTGAGCCAATGTGCAGACTCCCTCTCTGTGCATCCCTACAGGAGCCAAATCTCTTTGAGCCAGATGTGGTAATGGCACAGTTACGCTATTCAGGGGTGCTGGAGACCGTGAGGATCCGCAAGGAGGGATTTCCAGTGCGTCTGCCTTTCCAGGGGTTCATCGACAGGTATCTTGGTTAGGGTAGTTCCTGAGCTCTACAAATCCCTGCCCAAGTCCCCATGGCCCCAGGAATACACAACCCAGGCAGTACAGGGCTTGCCATGCACAGTTGCTCAGGTTGTATACTTCACAAGGCTGCCACATGCTAGCTGTTATGTGGTAGATACATTTATTGTATTGCCTTTTTTGTAGTTATATTATATGTTGTATAACATATAATATGTATAATCAACCCTCCGTGTTGATTAGAATGATTTTAGTAGTTACAATGACAAGTTTCCAGCAGGTGGCAGTCAAGTGTCCTGTTCTACTGAAATCATCTATTATAACAATTGTCTGACACCCAGAAGTAAAGAGTCTTGAGGATGGAGTGCCTTTTTTCAGATTACAACAAACTATTCGTGGAGCCACCACTGGGACTAGGCCTTTTGGACACGGGGCTGGGGGCAGTAACCCCATGGTCTAGCAGGCACCCCAAGTAGGTCTCATAGCCTCAGACTGAGTTTGGGCCCCCTGCCAGGTACTGCTGTCTAGTGGCCCTCAAGCATGACCTGCCGGCTAATGGGGACATGTGTGTGTCAGTGCTGAGTCGCCTGTGCAAAGTCATGCCAAACATGTACCGTGTTGGGGTCAGCAAGGTGAGTCCCGCCTCACAGTCAGCCCTTGGAGACCCCAAGTTCGGGGGCTCCACAACTACTGAGTCAGAAATGTCCAAGCTAGAGACTGCCGTCCCAGGAGCAACCCAGATGAGCTTGGGACATGGAATGCTAACTACCTGATTCACCAGCATCCTTCAACCTCTCCAAATCCACCCCATCCTCCAGCCCCGCTCTAGGAGGCTGCCCTGCCTATTCTGTCTCCACGGACTTCTAGAGAGGGAGGGGCCCTTAGTCCAGCCTCCTGGCTCCTATCTGCCTCAGTGCCTTCCTCCTGCCCTCAGCTGTTCCTTAAGGAACACCTATACCAGCTGCTGGAGAGTATGCGAGAGCATGTCCTGAATCTGGCAGCCCTCACGCTGCAGCGCTGCCTCCGTGGCTTCTTCATTAAGCGGCGATTCCGCTCTCTGCGCCACAAGATCATCCTGCTGCAAAGCCGAGCTCGTGGCTACCTTGCCAGGTGAGGCACAGAAAAGGCAGGATTCCTAGGAGACCTATGGTCAGGCTCAGGAGAGGCCACGCCTGACCTTGGGTGGTGAGCTCCCTATCCCTGGAAGCATGCAAGCTGAGGGTGGAGGCCTCTGTAGGAGGATGATCAGATTCTCTGCGTCTCTGCTTTTGAATGTCCTTCCCAGCCAACCCCAGGTCCTTGTAACTGGTGGGTGGGAATCCATTCAGCCAAGAGGGACCTTACCCTGCATTTCAGGGACCCTGAGATTATAAGCTGTTGGGAAATAAATTATTCAGGCACGTTTAATCCAGGCCTTGCTACTTAATTTGCTGTGTGACCTTGGCCAAGTCACTGCCCCTCTCTGAGCTCCAGTTTCCCTTTGTGCCAAAGGACCCCAAGAGTGAGATGTGGGCACTGGCTCCCAGGCCAGGCTGGCAAGGGCCTCTCTGCCCCTTGATCACCCTGTCACCCTGTGGCCCCAATCCCTGACCTCCCCACTCCCCCAACCCAGGCAACGCTATCAGCAGATGAGGAGGAGTCTGGTGAAGTTCCGGTCCCTGGTACACGCATACATGAGCCGCCGACGCTATCTCAAGGTATAGGCTCTACCTTATCTGGGTCCAAGGGGACAGCAGAGAAGGGGAAAAGGCACTTAGCACCCAAGAGACCATTGACCTCAGGCCGTCTTGGGTTCAAATTCTGCCTCTGCCACCCACTAGCTCTGTAACCTTGGCCATTGTCTATCCTCAATTTTCCCATCTACCCCTTGGGATTCTGGAGAGGGTTAAACGAGATGTTGCATTGAAGGATTTGGGCTGGTGCTGGGTTCACAGTGAGGTCTTCAGGAATTGAGGACCGTTAGAAATTGGCGACCTGAACGTCACTGGGTATGGTTTTGCTCTTAGCTTCGTGTCTTGACCCACTGTCATGTAAACCAGCAACCAGAAAGATAAATGCAGTTCCCAAAGCAGTGAAGCAGTAGGTAGCCTTTACTGAAGGTTTTGTGGTGCTGCAGAGGAGGGCTTCCCATGATGCAGTGCTCAGCCACTTCCCAGAAATTCTCCTTGTGTGTCTCTTTCCCCAGCGTTTTCCCGCCTCCGCCTTTTGCCTCTGTCTCTGTCTTGCTCTCTCTCCTTTCCCCTCCCTGTTTCTCTGGTCAACCTCAGCCTCCTGCCCCACGTGTGGAGGGGGGCAGTCACCTCCACACAACAGGCAAGCTGTCCCCCTTGCTTGAGTGTGGCCACCTTGCGTAAGCTGGCGTGGCCTGCCTGGGTGCCCATCGTCACCTCTGCCTGCAGCTCCCCACCTTGACATCTGCTCTCCTGAAGCTGAGGGCAGAGTGGAGGTGCCAGGTGGAGGGGGCGTGGCTGCGGGAGCAGGAGGTGGGTGTGGGTCTGGGTGGCAGCAGGGTCAAGGAGGGAGGCTGGCAGGTGGGAATGTGGCAGGCCTGTCTGCCCCATGCACTGTCCCTCCAGGAGCTGAGCAAGCGGGAGGTAGTGGCTGTGGGGCACCTGGAGGTACCGGCTGAGCTGGCTGGGCTCTTGCAAGCAGTGGCAGGTGGGTCAGCGCCAGGCGGGGGGAGGGCACAGGCAGATCAGAGCAGGCACCGCATTCCCTCCTCTCTCCACAGGCCTCAGGCTGGCCCAGGTGCCTCAGGTGGCCCCTGTGCGGACTCCTCGGCTCCAGGCTGAGCCCCGTGTCACACTGCCCCTGGACATCAACAACTATCCTATGGCCAAGTTTGTCCGGTGCCACTTCAAGGTAAGGGCTAGCTGAGGTCCAAGGTGCCCTGGCTGATAGACGCTGACCAATTCGAATGGACATTGTCCTTGCCCTGGGGCAAGCTCCTGGCTGCGCCCTGTGGTGTTGGGTTTGAACCTTTTAGTTGCTGCATCATAGGGAATCTGGGAGATCCCTGGGGTCTGGATAGCAGTGGAGAGCCCTCAGGGCTCAGGCAGGGCTGTTTACCACCAACCAGTTTGGAACTATTTCAGAAATTGAACAACTGGTGGAGCCATAGCATGTCAGCCCAGCTCTGACTTCCTCCCCTCCAGATGAGGGTTTATCCTGTCCCTACCACCGACTTGCTGAAGGCCACTGTGGTGGCCCCTCACCAGCCCTCAGTTTCCCCATCCATACACTGAGGACCGAAGCCCCTGCCTCATAGGCCTTGGAGTCCCACATGGCACGGAGCAGTGGGTCCAGATGTGCCTGTCAGTCCCGGCTCTGTCTGCTCATGTGCCTGCCCTGTGCCCTAGGAACCTGCCTTTGGGATGCTGACAGTGCCCCTGAGGACACCCCTCACGCAGCTGCCCGCCGAGCACCATGCAGAAGCCGTGAGCATCTTCAAGCTGGTATGGGGTCTGCCCCAGCCCACCTTCTAATTCATAGCCCCTGGCCCTGAAGCTGGGCCATGAGGCTCCCAGTCTTCCCAGCCCCCCGCAAGCCCAATCCATGAGCCCCACACCTCTTCCCCAAAGGAGGGACTTTTATGTCAGAGGGGGAGATCTGGCTTCCTCTCTGAGGACTGGTGACTTTTCTTCTCCCAGTCATCTTCCTGGCGAAAAAAAAAAAAGGCTGCCTTGGAGCCTCTCAGGGACACCAAGAAGAGACCCAGGTCTTCTCCTTAAGGACTTCTCAGTTTGAAGGGGGAGGCAGAGTTGACCCAGCCAGTGACCACCAGTATGGACAGAGGGAAGCACCAAGGCTTGGGAGTCTGATGGGGCCACTAATTCAGCCCTGGGCAGGGCCAGAGAGGGCTTCCTGGAGGAGAAGGCATTTGAGCTGGAGGGGAATTTGCCAGGCAGGGAGAGTGGAGAAAGTACACAGAGAAGAGGAAATTGGTATGGTCAGAACGGAGTCAGGAGGGCAAGGGTGAGACTGGCCAGTGAGGCCTTGATTACAGACCCAGAGCTTAGATTTCATCCCAAGGGACCTAGGGAGCCAAGGCAGGTGCTTCTGTGAGAGGGATGTGGTCATATCTGAATGTTAAAAAGAACACTGTGTGGCCTAGATAGAGCAGGAGGTGGGGGCTGGCTGGAGGCCAGCAGCGCAGGGAGGGGGCTGGGGCTGCATGGGGAGTTCTAGAAGGTTCATGAACAGGAAAGATGACATACTTTGGATCTTTAATTTTCCCATAGTTTAGGTAAACTGCCTGGTCATTCAGCATAGAATACGGCAGTTGTATGCTGGGCACGGTGGCGCACACTTGTAATCCCAGCACTTTGGGAGGCCAAGGCAGGCAGATCCCTTGAGTCCAGGAGTTTGAGACCAGCCTGGGCAACATGGTGAAACGCTGTCTCTACTAAAAATACAAAAATTAGCTGGGTGTGGCTGCATGCACCTGTAATCCTAGCTACTTGAGGGGCTGAGGCGGGAGGATCACTTGAGCCCGGGGAAGTTGAGGCTGTAGTGAGCTGAGATCCCGCCACTGCACTCCAGTCTGGGTGACAGAGACCTCATCTTCAAAAAGTACTCCATATATATATACATATATATATATATATATTTGGCAGTTATATTGTAATATGAGGGACATTTATATGGGCAGAGGCACACATGGGAGGGACATGAGAGGGATGCATGTTGTGGGGTGGGGACTGGAAGGAACAACTTTCTAAGACGCCCAGGAAATTCTGTTCGTGGCCCAGATCCTGCGCTTCATGGGTGACCCCCACCTGCATGGTGCCCGGGAGAACATCTTTGGGAACTACATTGTGCAGAAGGGGCTGGCGGTGCCTGAGCTGCGGGACGAGATCCTGGCACAGCTGGCCAATCAGGTGTGGCACAATCACAATGCCCACAATGCTGAGCGGGGCTGGCTGCTGCTGGCCACCTGCCTCAGTGGCTTTGCACCTTCCCCGCGCTTCAACAAGTACCTTCTCAAGTGAGTGGGACTGGGTAGGGGCTGGGACATGAGGGACGGTGGCACCAGCAGTGGGGCCCAAGTCGGGGTCTTAAAGGTCAGGCCAGGAGTCATATCTCTGTCCTGGGAAGCTCAGGCATGGAGGCTGGCCAGGGGCTGCTATGCGTTTCTACTGGGCTCAGAGCAAGAAAGGAGGGCAGGCCTTCACTGCAGGGGCTAGGAGTTAGGTCAGACTGGATGAGGGACTTCCAGAACTCAGAGTGGGACAAGACCGGCATGTGGGGAATTTGGAAAAGAGCATTGACCTCTCACAGCATGAGAGTTTAGTGGGGTGATCAGGAGCATGGATGCTGGACTCAGACAATCAGGGTTCAAATCCCAGCTCAGCCATATGAGCTGTGTGACCTTGGGTAAGTTACTTAACCTCTCTGGGCTTCAGTTGCCTTACATATCAAATGGAGGTTATTCTTGTATAGTTTGTAAGTGTGATGATTGACTTTTCATGCTCAGGCATGAGATGTGTCACCCTCAAACCTTGCTAAAACATCAGCGCAAGACCAGGCACAGTGGCTCATACCTGTAATCCCAGCACTTTGGGAGGCCAAGAAGGGAGGATCGCTTGAGCCCAGGAGTTCAAGGCCAGCCTGGAAAATGTATCCAGACCTTCTCTCTGCAAAAAATTTAAAAATTAGCCAGGCATAGTGGCACACACATGTAGTCCCAGATACTCAGGAGGTTGAGGCAGGAGTATTGCTTGAACCCAGGAGGTTGAGGATGCAGTGAGCCAGGATCATGCCACTTACACTTCAGCCTGGGCAACAGAGCAAGACCCTGTCTGATGTTAAAAAAAAAAAATGGCATAATGATAGTACCTACTTCATAGGCTATTGTGCGGATAAAATATATAAACACACGTGAAGTGCTTAGAACAGAGAGGGGCACATGGTAGGTGCTATGTGGGTATAACCATCACAATGATGTCACCCTGCTGGATGAGAAGGATGATTTGCAAGGAAATCACACAGGCAGGCCCTGGGTGTGAATCTCAGCTTTGATACTTACCTGCTATGTGGCCTGAGACAAGTCACTGCCCCTCTCTGAACCTGTTTCTCCCTTGTAGTTTGGGGATGGCAACAGAACCCACCTCCATGAGTTACAGAGTGTACAGACTCTTGCTCAGACCAGCATGCAGCAAGTGGACATCACCTGGCCAGTCTTGTGACTCCATGGCAGCTGACAGCAGGGTAGGGCCATTGCTGGCCTGCCTGCCTAGGGCTTTCCTGAGGGCATGGTGCTAGGTTCCCTCTCTAGCTACTGTGGGCCTGCACCAGTGCTGCTCTTGGCCAGGCTTAGCTGCAGGGGGTATAAGATGTTGGGGTGAGGGAAGCATGAGGAATGACTGGTAGGGATTGGGCTCATTGGGCCTGGGTTGAGTTGAACCCTCAGCCGTCCCTTTTATAGATGAAAACTTGGAGGAGAGGCTCAGAGGGCAGATAACCACCCAAGGTTGCCCTGTGAGAGAGTGAAGACAGAGTTCTGGTTGTTGCCCACACCCAGCTGCAGACCCCATCCTGTCAATGACATTTTATTCCAACCAGCTGGAACCTCTTTGGCCTATCCTTGGACCTCTGTGCTGGCCTGAGATACTTCTGGACTAGCCTGGGACCCTTTCAGTTTAGCCATGGGACTCTAAACTAAACTGAGATCTTTTGTAAGCTAGCCTGGGACCCCTTAAATGCAGTCCCAGAGCACTGGACTCTAGCCTGGGACCCTTCTGAACTAGCCTGGGGCCTTCGCAGCCTCACCTTGGAGCTCTGGGATAGCCTGGGCCTTTCTCGAACTAACCTCAGAATTTCCTACCCCACCCCGCAGCCCCCAGCCCCCAGCTAGCTTCAGATCCCTCTTGATCTCGGCTCCAACTCCTACCCATCAGGTTTGTGTCTGATTATGGGCGGAATGGCTTCCAGGCTGTATGTCAGCACCGCCTCATGCAGGCCATGGGCCGGGCCCAACAGCAGGGCTCGGGGGTTGCCCGCACCTTACCCCCGACCCAGCTCGAGTGGACAGCGACCTATGAGAAGGCCAACATGGCGCTGGACGTGGGCTGCTTCAATGGTAAGCTGCCTTCTCTCACCTCAGTGAGGGCAGTGGGAGTCAGCAGGGCCCAATGAGCCCTGGGGGATGGCAGAAGCCACTGGATGCTCTGGAGCTGGGGAGGGGCCTTCTCAGATGTGGCTCTGCGTGAAAGTCTGTGTGGGGGTGGTGGGACCTGGCCCAGGAAAGGGGAGCCAGGGAAGTGAGGCTACAGATACAGGAAGCCTGAGAGGAAGAAGCAAGCAGGGAGATACAGCCAAACTGGACTCAGATGCTCCAACCTGAGCCCAGCACCTGCTGCGCCCCAGGTGATCAGTTCTCCTGCCCAGTGCACTCCTGGAGTACGGGAGAAGAAGTGGCTGGAGACATTCTGAGGCACAGGTTGGCTCCTAGGATGCCCTCCCAGCATACTCTTATGTACCTGGAATGTTGTGGGGGGAGGTCAGATCCCCCAGAGGGTCCCATAGGGTCCACTCTGTTCATGTTTAGGGTCTGGCTTATAACCCAGGATCTCCCCAGGTAGTGCCTGACGACTCTGTCCCTCATTTCTATTCCTGTGCATGCCATCATCAGGGGGCTGGCAGATGGCTGGCGTGGCTGGACCGTGGCCATGAAGAATGGTGTCCAGTGGGCAGAGCTGGCTGGCCACGACTATGTGTTGGACCTGGTGTCGGACCTGGAGCTGCTCAGGGACTTCCCTCGACAGAAGTCCTACTTCATTGTGGGTGCAGAGGGGCCTGTAACCAGCAGGGGAGGCCCCAAAGTGTAGGTAGCTACGGGGTACCCCCTCACAGATGGCCACTCCCAAGCAGAAGGCCTGCCCCTCCCAGCTGCTAGGACAGGCTGAGCCCAGAACTTAGACTTCAGGTTCTTAAGGAGGTAGAGTTCACCGAAGGATCCTGCTTTTTTTTTTTTTTTTTTTTTTTTTTTTTTTTTTTTTTTTTTTT